>NW_023505431.1:0-39321 GCF_004664715.2 Peromyscus leucopus | reverse complement strand
TTATATATTGCCACGTGTTCCATGGCTTTACCTGCATTCCATTACATGTTGCTCCTTAGACCTCCCCACTCTCTTTTCTCCCCTCACTATCTCTCTTGGATTTTCTCACCTGGCTCCATCCTGCCCTGCCATAGGCCAATGCAGCTTTATTTATTAGCTACAGCATACAGAAAGATGCCCCATGACACTCCTAATCTTCCATCTTGTGCAGGAAATCAGCTACTAGACATCACCCTAGTCAAGTGTGGGTCTGAGGATGGTGTGGTGGTGGTGGTGGGGGGGAGTTTCATCAGGAGCTGATAGTCCTTGACCATGGGGACATTTGTACAGTAGGGCTGCACACCCAAACTGGCAACCTCCTTATCTTCCCCCTGCACCAGTGTTTGTGGAGTGCAACTGTGTAGAGCAAGGCTGCTTTTGTTTTGCTTCCTGCTGATTGTTCAGGGGCATCGGGGTAAGCATCTCAAAGCCTCATGTGTCCAAGGTGGTTGTGGTTCCTAGACCATGTAGGTGGGCAGTCTGACAGATGTCCACATAAACCTCTTCCTTATCTGGTGATTGCAATTCTTAAGCTGATGTGTGGAGCCTTTTAGCCCTTCTAACTGGCTTCTCTTTAGTAGCCATGACACATGAACTGTTCTGGATCCTGAAGAGTCAGAAGGAGGGCAGCTCTACACATGTGCGGAGTAAGCTTCCCGGATGGACATGCTATTTGAAATCACTGTGTCACCTTGCTGTGACTTCTAATGAATGATGTCAGTGAGTAAGGAGAAGCCGAGGCTCCAGGGCTGGGGTCACCAGTTCACAGTCATAGTGAGTAAGAAGGAGGTCAGGTTAGAGTCAAGCTCAGCCGGTGTGTCCTCACTGTGCAGAAGTCTTTCCTAGTAGTGCTGGCCAAGTGACAGCTTCTGTTGTCACTACACAAGTCAATCTTGAGAAGGAAGGAAGGAAGTCAAAGTGAGTATTATTCAAATGATGAATGATAGAGATGGAGCCAAGCAGAAAGTCAGGGTTTTTTTTTTTTTTTTTTTTTTTTTCCACCTAGAGCTACAGGAGATTCATCATAGCTTCTGCCATGGCTTCCTTTGATAATGGATTGTAACCTGTGAGATGAAATAACCTCTTTCTTTCCTCTCCAGGTAAGTGTTTTATGACGGCAACAGAAAGTACCATGACAGTCAAGGAAGCCAGGCTGCTGTCCGTGTCCCGTCCCGTCCCGTCCCGTCCGTCGTCCCCACCCCCCACTCCCCCCCACCCCCGTCTCCTCCCCCTGCCTGTTCTGCTTCCTTAACCACCTCTACCGGTTTCTTCTCACCCCCCGGGAGTATGGGTAATACTTCCTTTTCATCCAAAGCCTCAATTCTTCTGATTATTTGGGAGCCAGTCTTTAAAAAGGAAAGCTGAAAAAAAGAAACAATAACAACAACAAACAGCAACAACAAAAACCCCTGGCATTTTGCATTTAATGAGGTGGTTTGTTTCTAGAAGTCCTACAGACAACATGGTCTATTCCACATGGTATATCCCCACTATTCCTAAATATAAGGTCACCTTGAACAGGAAGCCATATGCACTCCCCTGATGCTAATATCCAGAACAGATTTTGCTAGCTGATATGTTTCTAGACTCTCTAAAATCTTGTCCAGGGCCAGGGATGTGGCTTAGTCTTAGGTAAAAGTCATTTTTGCTGTGAAACCTGAATTTAATCTCTCGAACCTACACATTAGAGAGAACTGACTCCCAAAGCTGCCCTCTGACCTCCACACATAGGCTGTGGCATAGGAGTTATCTCAACCACCAAAATAAATAAAAAATCCTCTCCCACTTACAGCTTACTGCATACACTTAAAGATATTTTAGGGGCTGGAGTGGGGGGCTTAGCCATTGAGAACCTTGCTCTTGCTGAAGAGAGGCACTTGCATGGTGCCTCATAACCCTCCCTAGCCCCAGTTCCAGGGGATCCAATGCCCTCTTCTGACAGGTACCAGCAGCATAAGTGGTAATATACATACATGCAGGTAAAGCATTCATGCACATAAATAATAAATAAACAAACCAAAAATATCTTAGATACATAGTTTGGAAATCTTTATTTTTCCACTATAAAATTTTATGAAAAAAATTCTATAAACTCATTTGCATCTTCAAAATCAATGATATCACTCAAGCTACACTTTGCAGCTCACTACCTCTGAGGGTTTTGAGATACATTATTAAATTAATGACTAATGTTGCCTCTGGAAATTTTACCTAGGATAAGTGTCCTTTGTAATAATATCAGGATTTTAAATTCTTCATGCAGTAGTATACATATGGTCTCCACAGAATAGGCACTCAATGTACTCTTAATGTTAAGCTTCCTTCAAGAATAGCACGTGTGGGTGAAGTGGAAGAATTCTGTGTATGCCCTGGTAACTTTTCTAAGCGAACCATCCTCTTACACTATGCTCCAGTCCCCTCTCTTTGCTCTGGCTTTCCATTGTCCCCATTTCTACCACATAGATAGTTTTGCCGGGTCTGAAGCCTTATGTAAAATAGACACAAGTAGTTCATATGGAATTTTTTCTTTCACTTTTGTGTATGGCCAACTCTGCCTGTAATGTGTTCATTTTCCTTAATGTAGACTATCTCATTACATGTTGGATTTTATGCATCCTATTGCAGATGGACGTCCAGTCCATCTCCAGATTTGGGCTTCTGTGATTGGCGCTGCTGTGACCACTTTCATTTGGACTTTATACTGACTGTGTGTTCATACCTTGGAGTAGAATTGTTAGATGGGGGCATGGATATTATATTCAAACTTAGCTGACACCAACCTGCCCCCCTCAGCAATATCGGTGCAGGTCACAGTAGCCTTATCAACATGAGTTTATGTTGTCTTCACTACAGCCATGCAGGAGGGTGTGCAATAACATTTCATTGTAGTTTATTGTTCTGTTTCCTGCTTAATGAAGTACACTTTTGTGATGTAGCCATTCACCTTTGTGCCCATTATAATAAACTTGTGTGAGTGCTGTATCCTACATAGGCTTTGTCAAACATGCCTATTGCAAATATCTCCTTTGTGGCTTGCCTTTTTATTTTTATGATCTGGATGTTGAACCTAGGACCTCATGCATGCTGGATGGCACTTTACCACTGAGCTGCACCTGCAGCACATTTTTTTTTTTTTTTTTTTTTTTTTTTGGTTTTTCGAGACAGGGTTTCTCTGTGTAGCTTTGCGCATTTCCTGGAGCTCACTTGGTAGCCCAGGCTGGCCTCAAACTCACAGAGATCCACCTGCCTCTGCCTCCCGAGTGCTGGGATTAAAGGCGTGTGCCACCAACGCCTGGCCACATTTTCTTTTAAACTTCTTTTTTTTTCTGAGACAGAGTCTTACTAAGTTGCCCAGGCATGCCTTAAAGTCCCTACTCAGTATCAGCCCCTCTCCTCCATAGCTGGTAGCTGGGATTACAAGCTTACACTCAGGTCTGGCTCCTTGCTTTTATTTTAATTAAAATATTCACATCATTCCTCCCACCCCCTGCTCAATTAAAATATTGCATCAACCTTGCACCTCTGCACCTTCTCAAATTCATGGCCTTATTTTATTTATTGATGCATATAGATAGATATATGAATAAATACATAAATAGAACCTGCCGAGTCCATTTAGTGTGGTTTGCATGAATGTATGTTTTTTGTCAATGACTGCTTGGGGAAGACTTTCTCCCTCTCTAGAAGTCATTAACTGCTGTAGTTCTTCATCTAGAGGTAGGAACCTGTGAGATTTCTCCCATCTGCTATAGGATGTCACCTGGCCTTGTTATGTCTAACTAAAAGACACAATCTGGCAGCTGACTATTGCTTCTTAGATGAGGTGAGTTTTCATCCAACATAATGCAGGGCATCAGTGTGAAATTCATTTGCCTTTTTTTCTTTTTAACCTGATTCTGTCACATGGCTTCTAGAGCATGCCAACTTAGTATTGCAAGATCATTTTTTAGCTGTTGCTTACAATAAAGCCATTTAGATGGGTTCTTTAGGGAGTGTGTGTGTGTGTGTGTGTGTGTGTGTGTGTGTATGTGTGTTGCGGGTAGTTGAAATTCCTTTTACGTTTAGGCATTAAGCATCAATACGAAACTGTCCCTGCAGGCTAGGATTACCACACATAAAGGCGAGTTCCAATGTTCTGGATACCTGGACATCTGTAACGGCCACTTAGGCTGTAACTGGCTTTTACCTCCTTCGTTGCCGTTACATTATGTCAGCAACTGTTAACATCTGTTTTGCACGTGTCCTGCCAATAACAAACAAAAAAGCCTGTTTCTTCATAATGATATGCTGACCTGGCTAGGTTAGTCCCTGTTATTCAGTGTCATTACCCAGTTTTTGAGATACTAAGTCCCTGACTGACTTTAAGTGAAATCTGGTGGCCCCTCAGTAAGTCAGATGGCATTAGAGACAAAACTCTGAGAGCTGGAGTTGGAGCTGTGGCCAGACCTACCTCTGCTCACCCTCAGTTCCTTACAGCTGCCCAGTGCATGGCCAGCATGCTTAAGCAGCCCTACCATCACAAAAGCCAATTCATTTATTTAAAAAAAAAAATAATCAAAGAATTTGTGTCCTACTCACTCTGCTTCTTGGGTTAAAGCCTCAACTCATAGAAAGTAACTCAGAAGCTAATCAGTAGCAGGCAAGGGACTTGTGGATTAAATGGTTTTATCAGCGGTAACAGGGTTGGGATCATTTTGTGTGGAGTTCATTCTAGGACTCGACCTGTTCTCCTATTCAGTGGTGCTAATTTCTCGTGTATTTACACTTGTATCTAGCGTGGCCAATGCTGTGAGGTTGACAGGATCTAGAGTCATCTAAGAGACAAGTCTCCAGGTCCCTGTGAGGGAGTTCCCTAGATTAGATTGACCACGCAGGGAAAACGACCTGGGTGGCACTGTGCCCTGGGCTGAGGTCCTGGACAGCACGCAAAGGAGAAAGCATGCTGAGACCTAGTATTATCTCTCTGCTTCTTGACTGTGGGCTGCCCACCTGCCCCACAAGTCCCCTCGGCCATGATGTCCACGTGACCATGGATTATTCTGTTGAATGGTGAGGCCCTCAGTCTTTTTTTTTTTTTTTTAAAGGGTATTTCATCACAGCAAGGAAGAAAGGAACCGATACATCTCAATGGCACTAACTTCCAAAGAACCTGCTGTGTCTTCTTCGATCATCACTTACTCTGCGTTCTGAGTGCACGTGGAACCTGTGCTGTTTAGTTAGGTTTTTGTCACCTCGACACAAGCTGGAGTTATCTGGCACGAGGGAGCCTCAAATGAGAAAAATGCCACCATCGGGTTGGCGCACAGGCAGGTCTGTGAGGCATTCTCTTGACTGATGTGTGACAGCCTGTCCTACTGGGGGTCTGCCACTCTTGGGCAGATGGTCCAAGGTTATGTAAGGCTGACCAAGTCATAGGTAGCATCCTCCATGGTCTCTGCTTGAGTTCTGTTCCTGGGTAATTCCTGCCCCAACTTCCCTTCATGAACAATTGAAAGCTGAATAAACCCTCTCCTCCCCAAGTCATGGTGTATATCACAGCAAACTAGGACATTTATTTATTTTTTTAATCCCTAAAACTGAGGCTAGGGAAAAGAGCTTTTAGTAAAGTGCTTGTCTCACATGCATGAAGACGGGAAGTTCAATCCCCAGAGTCATTTAAAAATGCCCAGCGTGGTGATGGGCAGGGAATTCCAAAACTGAAGAGGCAAAGCGGGGGAATCCCACAGAGGCTAGCCTGTTTTGTGAGCTCCAGGCCAATAAAAGATCCTATCTCAAAGGAGATGGGCAACACTCCGGAGATCATGCCTGAGGTAGTATTTGGGCATTCACAAACATGCACACACATACACTCACAAACATACAAACTTGAAAAAATATACTCACACACGAAAAATCCTAAAACTGCTATGAAAAAGAACTTGGGGTATATTTACAGTTAACCTTTCTTAGCTTGTGCTATAGGCAAATCCTTGGGGGCATTTTCTAGAATAATTGATGTGGCTGAAGGCCTAGCCACAGTGAGCAGCCTGGGCAGGTGGTCCTGAGTACTCTTAAAAAAGCAGGCTAATCAAGCCATGGAGAGCAAGCCAGTAAAGAGCACTCCTCCAGTACCCGCCTCAGTGATGGACTAGGATGTGGAAGTTTAAGATGAGATAAACTCTCGCCACCTCAGGTTGCTTTTGGTCATGGAGAAGGCAAACTAGGACAGAACCTTTGTGTTAACAGAAAAACCCAAGACTGTTAAAGCAGTCAGGCTCCATAGCATGTTCCAAAAAGCTGTCTAGGAAGTTCTTCCGGGGGCATGTGGTTCTTACAGAGACCAATCATCTTTCTCTGTGAACTCACCAAGTTAAAGGTCTCCGTAACTAAGGGAAAGTATTTGTTTACAGTAGCATACAATTTACTTAGTCCCCTTACTTAGCTTTTTTTCAGGTTGGGTCTCCTTATATAATCTTGAGACTCAACAAACTCTAAGCTAGTATTAGCAATGCATTCAGCTCAACAGGTAAGAAAAATCTCGCTGGACTGGAGCTGAGGAAGGCTGCTGCAGACAGCTGTGTGATGCTGCACACTTACTCAAGTCTCCTGGGCCTACTTCCCTGTCCTGTTAGTGATCAGTTATCAAATGCCTTCTAAAAGTCAAGTCCTTGATGGACAGGAGAGAAAAATGCACACAGTGAAGAGAGCCAGTGGCCTCAGAGGCCTAGAGTCTGGAGTGGTGAGAAATTTGTGCTGAATTCCTTTCGAATCCTCTGCTGTAACTCCAACAAACTGTACTCACAGTCTATGACTTGAGCCTATTTAACAGGGATTTCCAAATGACTCTGAAAAACTGTCAGGCCTTAAATTCCTATGTGAATACTGGTAAAATAACAATTTCAATCAGAAAAGTGATTTATTTATCAGAAAAGTGATTCAACTGCAGAAGGATGATCTTTTGAGAGGAAATCCAAAATCTTTTACTCAGCAATTCTGTGTATTTCAGTGTTTCTAATCCTGTTGAGATTCTTCTGTCTGGAGCTTCTCATGCGTTCAGGTATTTTGCATGATGTCTGATGTGGTCAGTGATGAAGGTCGCAATGAAGTAGTAGCTGTGATCATAACCCTAGAAGACAAGATGAGACACTGATCTACCATTCAGAAACGCCAACATTAAGTGTCTCTCTCGGAAGTCATTCCAACTCTCCTGTCATTTAATTTGCTGGTACATGGTCCAAGTATTTTAAGTCAGTTTCAATCAAGGTTGTCATCCTTGTACCTTATTTAAAAAGCAGCAAAATATGAAGGGAAATTGAGGACTCTGCATATCCTAGTTTCTAAATGTTGCTGTGAGTACACAAAGGGAGGCGATAACACGTTAATTAAATATGCAAACAAGACCTGTGGCCACACTGACAAGATGAAGCAGAGTCAGGTTAGAAACACAGGCAAGGCGTGTTAATTCTTAGAACTAGCACACTGACATAAAAAGAATACACCTGTTAAAGGACAAAGGAAGTACACACCAACAATACAGAGAGAACACAGCAATGCCTGACGGCTTTAATACCGGTCAAGAAGTCAACCATGGGCGTCACACATCAAGCTAGGAGGACTCCCTCTGGTCTGGGGAGGTAGCTCAGCGGGTCAAGAGCCTGCTTTCCAAGCACAAGGACCTGAGTTCAGTCCCTAACCACAAGGAAAAACAAGCAACCACGCGAGTGTGTGGAGGCTGTACTTACAATTCCAGTGTGAGGGCGCTGAATCGCTGGAGCTGCTGCTGGTCAGCCAGAGTAGCTTAGCTGGCTTCCCAGAGCAGTGGAGATCTTTTTGTCCGTTTTTAAAAGGTGACAGGATTATCTGAGGCATGACACCCGATGGTCACCTTTAGTTTGGTTTATTAAGCAGCTTGTGCAATTACCTATATTTAGCGACACTTGAAGGGCCCTTTTTTTTCCACTCCAAAGTTTAAATGGAAAAACACTGAGTAGGAAAGGGCGGCTCTGGGAACGTAAACACATTCTTTTGGTCTTCGGCCAGCTCTCAGAAGGGAAGCAGTGCTCCCCACACTATGGATATCTCATCAAAAGGCAGCGCTTTCCTCTGCACTGTCGAGACCCAATTAGAAAAGCTCGGGTTGACCTCAAGTTAATGAAGAAGACTCTTGAGAGACCTTCCTTTGCTTATTTAACAGTCCCAGGGTCTAGGTGCTAGATAATGACCTTACACACAGAGACACAGAGATGGGTAAAGGTCAAAACAGGCCCCAAATCTTCAAAAAGGCCCCGAGACTTGAGCAGAGAGGGTGGCCTTCCCTTTTTCTCTTTTCCAAGAAGGAATGATGTTTCCTTAGCCTTAGGCCACTGAACTTTCTCATTTTGTGACTTCAGTAATAAAACCAGGACAATTAAGGTCCTACTTTGTCAGAATCAGTCTCCACACACTGTCAACTTAGATGCCACAAAGCCCCACATTAAAAACCATATGAAATAAAGAAATATCCTCATGAACTAGTCCTTGCCTCTCAAGCAATCTTTCCTGACAACTGACAGAACATAAATAGAAACTGAGAACATGTGACATGACAAGACATACAATGAAGACAGCATGCGTGGGACAGTGGTCATTTTTGTCTTTCTTTTTATATAAAACCTGTCTTTTCAGCTTAATTTTTTCCTAACTCCTTTCCACAAAGAGATAGTCATAATCAAATCAAGCAAGTGATTAAACAATAACAAACGATCCATAGCAAAAATAAAAAAAACTAACCAACAAACTACCTCTCAGACCTAAGTCAGGAAGCTGAGTAGGTATCTGCAAGTGGCCGCTCTGTGGCCCCTGAGCTGTGTCCACTCAGCTGATCCAGGCTGTGCGGTTGGTTATTCTTCCTGCCTTTGCAGGGAGGAAAATGAACGAAAAGATCGTGCCTCACCTCAAGACTGTGACTGGTGATCTTAGGAAGTTCCTATGTTTTTAGAAGAATTTACTCTTCTGTCTTAGGCCCTCCCAAGGGAGCCACATGCATTTCTTCATTGCTTGGGATACATTTAGGCACTTTAGAAATTAATACACTGGTTTATGGTTTTCCCCTAACAACATCATCCATGTTCTAACTCTAGGCTGTTGTTTTAACAAACTCCAGATATTTTCAGACTCTGTGGGCCAGAAGCTTCGTCTACAGAAAAATCAGAATTCCCTGGCCCAGCCTCAGGGGAAGCAGACAAGGCATCCAGCACGCTAAGGCCAAGCAGTGAAGGTCATTGGACAAGAAAGGAATTGGTGTTCACTTCCAGCTATAGGTTGATGTGGTTCAACGTGGTGCCAAACTTACGACCGAACTGGAATTGGGGTTTCTCAGGTGGGCCATTGAACTAAATGCCACCTGTGATGGGAAATGTTCAAATAAACCTAAAAATGCGTAATTACTTAAGGATGAAATACACACACACACACACACACACACACACACACACACACACACACCCCTAATATATGGGAATAAATTTGTGTGTGTGCATACACACACACACACACACACACACACACACACACACACACACACATATACATTTTAATGTATTCCACCTGATCAAAGCACCCCGCTCACGGAATTAGTAATTCTGTGTAAGCTAGAGAGGCCGCATGTCATGCCTAGTTTTCCCTTGTGCTGGCTCTGATTCATCCCTTTGCTCTTCAGAAGAATAGCACATTGCCTAGAAATGCTAGAAAGACAGGACAGAAATTGTGGCCATGATCTTGTTTAAGAGTCCTGGTTCCACCACACATTATGACCTCAGATAAGAAATTTACAACAATTCTCTATAAAAGGAGAGTGCATAAAAACAACCACATTTGCTAGTATGAAGCCTGCAGGTGAGTTAATGCTTTGAACGCATGGTATGAACTGTAGTGGACCACACTGCACACTGGCTAGATTTATCTGAGTATTTATCATCATAGTTATACTTTAGTAGACATGTCTGACACATTACCTTTAAGCTTTTTGTTTTTTTTTTTTTTTTTTTTGGTTTTTTTTCGAGACAGGGTTTCTCTGTGTAGCTTTGCGCCTTTCCTGGAACTCACTTGGTAGCCCAGGCTGGCCTCGAACTCACAGAGATCCGCCAGACTCTGCCTCCCGAGTGCTGGGATTAAAGGCGTGCGCCACCACCGCCCGGCTTACCTTTAAGCTTTAACAAGTAAGTTTTTTTATAAATCATGATCATATAGGTTTTCAGCGTTCATTTTTCATCTTGAAATGAATGCTTTGTTTACATTATATTCTGAACCTTGTGAGTATTTTTAAAAAGTAAAAGTAAAATATCTAAAACTAGAGCAGCACGAATAGGTGAAGAGTGGACAGTCAGAAGTATTTCAGAAGAAGTGTGCAGGCCAACTGCACATCCCTCTTACAGTACTAGATCCCCAGCAGCACATTAGCAAGGAGAAGCAGGAACAGCATGAGCTTTTAAGAGACAATGCTCAGTCTCCCTCCAGGTGATGCCTGGCAAAGGGAGAGGCGGGCTGCACTCTAAAGGAACAGTGGTGTACCTGTAAGTAAAGACACACCCAATGGTGTGGGAGACTAAGGACCATCCAAGCCTTAAACTTCTTGTTTTTGACTGCTCGACAAGGGGCAAAATTGCGCTTATTTTTCACTGCCAAAAGCTTTCCTATTTAACTCAAATTTGGCCTTAGGTGTCACAAATTTCACTTCAGAAACCTTAATGTAATTAAAAACTCTTATTACCAGTATCATCCTGTGTCCTCAAATACCTAAAATAAAAGTTAAGAAAATTGTACATAATCTTGTTTTTTAAAAGCTTTGCTATTTAGGTCAAACTAAGGTTTCCTAATACTTGCCTCTTGTAGCCTAAAAACAACAGGGATTTTCTTTTCTGTGCAGGCAGCTATGAAGTTATCAGGGAGTAACTGCCCATTTGAAAGAAACTCGTCATCTTTTCCTTGATCAATTAATATGTCAATCTGGGAGCCTGAATAGGACTTCACGAGACAGGTTGCATCATATGCCTGTAAAAAGAAGAAACACTGAAAAGTTAAAGGTGTTCAGAAAGATATTTTCCAGAATATATTGAACTAGAACCAAAATTAAACTTAAAAGTATTTTAACTTTTAGTCTAAGTCAGCCAGACATCCAATTTAAATTTCTATAAAATTAATTTAGAGGTAATGGTAACTTAGAAATAGAAAAGCAATCACTGCAGAGAAAGTAGCTTCAGGACAACTTCCATGGTTCAGAACAACTAAAAACCAAGGTTACTATTACATGTCTGTCCCTGGGCATCTGGGGATTGGCTGTGGAACCCTCCTCCCAAGGACATCAACACCAGCAAAGCTTTAGTAACTTGTATGAAACAGCAATGTCTGCATATAACCCACACACACCCTCCTGAGTACTTGAAATTACCTCTAGATTACTCCAGTACCTGCTATAGTATCAAGGTGGGTTAGCAGAGAATAAAGACAATGAAAAAAGGTCTGAACATGTAACTCCAAAATCAAAGCTTCTTTTGGTTTAATCCATAGATATAGAACCCATAAGCATGGAGGAGTAACTATACAATACTCAAAATATGATTATGTGGTACACACACACACACACACACACACACACACACACACACACACACACATGAACTTGGAAACTTAAGAATAAGTATAGAAAGAGTGGTCCATCACCTACCTTCCATTTACTTTGATCTGGTCCCAAATATCCATTAAAAGCTTTTTTGCCCCAAGGACAGAGCACTGGGTTGCAAATTGGAGCAAATGCTGACACAGACTTCAGAGACAAAAGAAGTTTAAAATAAGTTATATGTTGCTAATCAAATACGAATGCTTGGAACTTACAACTCCGACGTAACACAAAAATCTTGCATCTGTGGCTCTTCATACTACAGCTCTGTATAATCTATTTCAAAAACTCACAAACTGAAGTGCTTAATGCAAAGCATGCCTTAGAAGTCAATTTAGGTGCAAACAAAAGTCTGTGTTCAGAGTTTCTACTCTTTATTCCCACTGACGATCTGTAATGATCTCAACACTGATGTTTCCCTTAGTGAAACTCATTAAGTGAGGCATTTCTCTTAAGCCACACACACAGCCTTCTGTTCTGACAACGCTGAGTCTCTGCAGGCCAACAGTGCATGTCTCAGCTCTAGAGTTATCTAAGTGTACAGTTCACATGACTACTCATATTTTTAAAAGACAAAAAAATTAAGTTCATAAAATGTTTCAGTTTACTCTCTACCTTAGACAATGCATTCGCTGACTCCCTGTATAAAGACTGAAAACTAGACCCTTATGCTCTAGAATGTTCTGAAACTGCTACGATCGCGTCTGCATTCTCGGCAGCATGCCTAAAATGACGGCAGTCTTTCCAGAGGGAAGGAAACAGGTGGAACCCATCAAGATGCCAAGCGCCCTGTGTGTTAAAACATGCACCCCACTTTTAACACACTTCGTTTCAGTTGCTGAGTTTAGAATTTCAGTTGTGGGTTTTCAGCCTTGTCTCATTAAAAGAAAAGAATATCCACAATTTTAAATAAAGCGGGGTGGGAGGTAGGGGGCTGGGGCATGGGGGATGCTGAGAGATGTTTTTCCACCAAGTTGCATTTCAGCCCTCATTCAGAGGATTAAGAATTCTAAAATATGAATGTTCTCTACTGTAGGCAATCAAATTCAGCATTACAGAGATGTTTCTCAAGTTAAAGCAATGATATACAGATAGTGTCACATAATAACACTAATCAAGGCAAACAATCCTGAGGAAAAATATGTTCAAAAGTATAGCCTGAAAAAGAGCAATAATAATATAAGCTATCATTTCTAGCACTTCTGTCAGGCCAAGGAGAACCATTCTGACGGAATTCCTATGCTTATAACCCTACAGCATCAAGTTTAATGTCTTCTGCTTACCTCCTGAAACCCCCAACCCCAAAAATATTTAATTCCTGATTCGAAGGCCATTTCAAAATTTCAGTCTTTCAAAGTTTCCATTATTCTCCAGAAGTATTTTATCAATGAAGCTTATTGTTATCTTACTTTGTATTTTCCAGGATTTTTCAAAGCACAAACCAGAGCTCCGTGGCCTCCCATGGAATGACCAAAAATAGACATCCTCTGTGGGTCCACTGGGAAATTGGCATTTATGAGTTGTGGAAGCTAGAAAGAATGTAATAATATGATAAAGAGTTCAGAGGAAATGTTAGATTTTTTCCAAAGTCATATATAGTGGCACACTCAGTACTTCAAAAGCACAGTGGTACAGTGGCTTGGACTGGTGCAGATTAAAAGAAAAAAACCCTCAGGTGGACAATGGTAACTAATACGTCACTGAAAAACATGTGTGCAGATGTTTTATAAAATCAAAGGACAAAGCTAAGAAGATGATAGAGAAAAATGTTTGAAACATTCTAACCCGCCCCCATGTTTATTTATTTAGTGTATGTCCCTACACATGTGCACTGTGTACACTTATGGAGTTCACAGGACAACTGTGGTAGTCCAGCCCTCTCCTTCCAATTGGGTTCTAGGTATAGAATTCAGCAAATGCTGTTAATATTATCAGGAACGAGTATTTTATAGAGGAAAATTATGCAGGAAGATAACGGTAATATTTATTATAGTAAAAAGAATTTTCAAAATACAAACGTCTTACATTAAGAAAAAGTATAAAGCACATGGAAGATTATGAAATCATTAAAATTAGAATAATACTGAAAAATACTTATAAAATACAGCTAACTTAGCAGGTCAGTGGTGGCGCATGCCTTTAATCTCAGCACTTGGGAGACAGAGGCAAGCCGATCTCTGTGAGTTCGAGGCTAGCCTGGGCTACAGAGTGAGTTCCAGGAAAGGCGCAAAGCTACACAGAGAAACCCTGTCTCGAAAAACCAAAAACCAAACCAAAACAACAACAACAATACAGCTAACTTAAATAGGATGAAGTCTTATAATAACATAATCTGAAAGTACATGAGACCAGAAGTACACACAGCCAAAGACAGCCAGAGCCTTAAGACATATGCTTCCAAGTGAAAAGGTCAATAGCACGAAGTGTGACCATCCAGCATATGTGGACTACTGAGTGGCTGTCATCCTCAAGTCAGCATTCCATGAGGGCTGCTGGCTTGCAACAGTTCCCAACCTGCAGGTTGCCACCACCTGGGGCGGGGTGTGTCAAGGACCATTGAAAACCACAGAGATTTACATTATAATTCATAACAGTAGCAAAATTACAGTTATGAAGTAGAATTGAAAATCATTTTATGGTTGGGGGGTCACCACAACATGAGGAACTGTATTAAAGGGTCTCAGCATTAGAAAGGTTGAGAACCATTGCTCTAGAGAGAAAGAAACTCAACCCCAAATGTATTTGTTTGAATTCCACTGGGACACTGAATACTCACAAATCTAGTTTTACAGGTTTGAACTGGATATGCAAATCACACCTCCCCCACCACTACAGAAAGTCACATGAAACATTACAGGTAGGGAGGGAACTCAAAACCTATCCTACCAAAAAAGAAATCCTGACCCATGATACATTTAAAATGACTATTTGACTTTATTTTTACATTTTAAACATCTTCTCTCCTGCACATAAATATTCCTAAATTGTCTTTTGTTAGGATTTCCATTGCTCAAGTAGCTTTATGATTGCTCTGTGTTCCAACTGGTTTCTATACCAGTTCTATTCTACTGTATTTTCCCTATACACCATCCATAGACGCACCATCCATAGATGCGCCATCTATAGATGTACCATCCACAGATGCACCATCCATAGATGCATCATCCATAGATGCACCATCCATAGATGATGCACCATCCATAGATGATGCACCATCCATAGATGATGCGCCATCCATAGATGATACACCATCCATAGATGCATCATCCATAGATGTACTATCCATAGATGATGCACCATCCATAGATGATGCACCATCCATAGATGATACACCATCCATAGATGCATCATCCATAGATGCACCATCCATAGATGATGCACCATCCACAGGTGCGCCATCCACAGGTGCGCCATCCACAGGTGCGCCATCTCATTCCTACCTTGTTCCCTCTCTCTTTTTACTTTTTAACTATAACATCTGGTAGCTTGAAAAATCTTTAATCCCTGTGGGATCTTAGCAATATCCCAATGCCCCCATTCCTTCCTCCTCTGCTCAAACACGAAATCCTATTTCTTAGCCTATTTCCTCTACAGCCGTAACTTTAGTACTAAATTCTTGGTATACTCAAGAATTTACCTTTGTTCCCTTATGACTCAAATACTAAAGTTAAAGAGACGACCAACTATATTTGCACAGTGGGCCTATCTAACATTTGTAGCTGCTTATGAAGTGAATAATATTCTTGGGATTATGCCTGGTGCCCTAAGCATGTGGTCTGAGAGTTTAGCCACAGAACTACATCTCAATCTACTGTGGAGGAGAGATACCTCAATCCTATTATAACATTGTCCTTTTTAAACCTTGCAAATACATCCAATGAAAGAATATAATCCAACCTATGAAGTAACCATAGGAACATAAATTCCAATGCGCAGAAATACGAGACACGTAATCAAGGCAGTATGACACCTGAAAACCCAAACCAAAACAAAAAAAACCAAACAATTCCACCATAGTGGATTCCAATCAGAGTGATTTAGATAGAATCTCAGAAAAAAAGTTCAAGAAGATAGCTGTAAGAATGTTTAACAAAATCCAGAGAACACAAACTAAACAAATTAAAAAAATATACAAATGAAACAAGGAAATATATATATACAAATGAAACAAGGAAATCAATACAGGATATGGAAGAGGAATTCAATAAAAGGAAATTTACTGAGATAAAATCCAGTTGAAAATTTAAAATGAAAAGCTCCTGATTAAATAAAAGAAACTAGTAGGAAGCCTTACCTGCAGAATAAAGTTTATGAAAGACAGAACATTAGAGATAGAAAATGATATAAATGAGTCTGAACATTCAGACATTGATAAAGACAAAACAAACAAGATCTCTGGAACACAACTAAAAAGCTAAACTTATGAATCATGGGACTATAGAAAAACTTCAAACGTAAATAATACAGCCAATAAAGCCATATAGAAAAGTCCTAAGTCTAGGGATTCATCCAGGGAGCATTCAGAATATCAACAGACAAGACCAGAAAAGCACCTCCCATTTATATCATCATTGACACTGAGGACAGAACAGGAAGCACTGAAAACAGCAAAAAGAAGCACCAGTCACACAAAACCATCGTAACACATCAGATTTCTCAGCAGAACCCTGAAATTTGGAAGAGCATGGAGCATTATATTGCAAGCACCGAAAGAACAGCCAACTCATATTACTATACCCAGCCAAACTATCCTTCATAATTAAAGAAAAAACTTCCATGATAAACAATTTATTTATTTATTTTGAGGTGAGGTTTCTCTGTGTAGTCCTGGCTGTCCTGGAACTCACTCTGTAGACCAGGCTGGCCTCCAACTCAGAGATCCACCTGCCTCTGCCTACTGAGTGCTGGGATTAAAGGCATGCGCCACCACTGCCCAAGTCATGCTAAACAATTTGAAGAATTGATGTCTACTATAGAGGATACATTAAAGAATCTACATACTGAAGAGAAATAAACACATTCATGAGGCTACAGTAAAGAATAAGTCATGCTACAACAGTGGATAAACAAATGAAGAACAAGAAAACAGCAATAACTGATACACAGTATTCAATTAAAAAGTGCTCTAAGCTAGTGATGAGGGTAAAGGCACTTGCCTTTAAGCCTGACAACTGAGCCTGACAACCTGACAATTCTGAGCCTGAATCCTGGACCACACAGTAGTCAGTATATCACAGAGACACCTGCATGTCAATATTTATGCAGTACTATTCACAATACCTAAATTATGGAATCAAACTAGGTGTCCATCAACAGAAAAGCGAGTAACAAAGGGGCTGGAGAGATGGCTCAGTGGTTAATAGCACTTGATTGCTCTTTATGAGGTCCTGAGTTCAGTTCCCAGCAACTATATGGTGGCTCACAACCATCTGTATTGAGATCAGACTCCTTCTTCTGATGTGCATGAAGACAGAGCACTCATATACATAAAATACTGAATAAATAAATCTTTAAAAAATGGGTAACAAAAATGTGGTACATATATACAGAATTGTATTTAGCCATGAAGAATGAAATTATGTCATTTGCAAGAAAATTGATATAACTGGAGATTAACATGTTAAGCAAATATTAGACAAATCTTGTTTTCTCTCATTCGTGGATCCTAGATTCTATATAGATACATAAAATCATTTATGTGTATATGACATGAAAGAAGCAAGCAGGGTGTCCAAGTGCCACATGATTTTGTCATCTACAGAGTTCACACTTAAGAATGGCATAGCCAGGAAAACACACACACACACAGACACACACAAAGTTTAAGTAAGTTGGCTGTTTTGTTGGGCTGTATTCCCGGCTGTCCTAGGATACGTGCAGTCATATGCTGCAGGTTGGCATGTCTGATAGAGGAATAATCAGCAGTAAGGGAGCAGTGAGGTTAAGGGGTTGTGTGTGGGGTATTGTTTGCATGAAAATGCTGAAACCTTTATAATGTACAATGAACATATGCTAATAGGAAAAAAAACATGCCAATAAAAAAACCAAATAAATAAAATTTTAAAAGTTCAGAATATACCAAAACATAATTGCTATCTCGAGCGTAAAAACTGGTGCTGGAGTGTGCCTTAGTGGTAAAGTTCTTGTTAGTATGCATGAGATCCTGAGTTTGACCCCAACACTAAAAACAACAAACAACTCACCACAAACTAGACACGACTAAGATTTCAACTGTTTCTGAGTTTTTATGATATATGGGATAAAATCCAGGAAAATGCATACATTGCCAATCAACATTATTAAAAGCTAAGCTTTGCCACTTACCCTTTCTAATCAAGCCCTTGCTTACTACATAAGACACCTAAATGAACCAGCTCCAGAATAGGAAGGGCTGTTTCACGTGCTATTTTCTGAGATAACCTGGGAAATGTGCACAGATCTGAATATAATCATAAAAATCCTTGAGTCTACACTTACAGGTAACTTAAACTGTGGCAACTATAATATTAGCAGATCTTAGGGTTTTCCCTAAATTAAAATTGGTTTCCCAGTACCATTCCTATATTAAAATTTTTAGGTTTAGAAGGGCTTCATATCTAAAACCAAACTCTCAGTGGTCATCAGTTAATAATTACAAGACAAATCAAATTACCTCCTCGGTTACATAAGAATACATTCTGTAATTAGTTTTCCAGGGATCTTCAGTGGCATCCACGTAAAACCCAGCACCAGTACCGAAGTCCCAGCTGTCATCTTCTCCTTTAATATTGCAGCCACCTAGCAAGGAAAAGGTTACACTTTCACCCACTCCACAGTAAGTCCCATGTTAAGCGACAGTTTTAGTAATGTATAGTGGCACCTGCCTATACTCTCAGCTCTTGGGAAGCTGAGATAGGGTACTTACTCATCAGTCAGCCTGTCAGCCTAGGCTACCTAGTAAGATGGCCCCCACCGCACACACTGGTAGCTGAATATGTGCATCCACACACAATGGCGCTTTCATGAAACATTGTGAACTCTCTTCCACTTTTTAAGATACATTATGGATTCAACTTTCTGGTCCTTTCTCCTTGAATGATACATGCCACTTGCTCTGGCCAATGAGGTGAGAGGAAATGACCTTCCAACTGGAGAATTCAGGAGGCAAGGTAAGCTACCTAGAATCCTACAGATTCTGAAAACATGCATCTTTATTATGTTACAAGAGATTCATGTGCACTTTACTTTCCAGGACTGTGTTGCGATGCTTTCCCTCACGGCCCTCCTTGACTACTGACACTTCTATAATTCTATTCACCACTATGATCTTGAGGAGACAGATGTCAACGTTAAAAATCACTATCTTGAGCTGAAAATGTCTCCTAATGTCCTTTGGAATTATTTCATCCTGTTTCCCCAATCTGCTCCCAGTATGGTGTTTTAGAGTCACGATGTCGCTTGAATGACCAAAAGGACAATGACATCGAGAACCCGGGAGGAAGTGTATAACGGGTATTATTCTACTTAGAGTTTAGACTGAGATTGAGATGTTTATAAGCATTTTGACGGGAACACTACTTACGGGGGCTGGTATCTGGAGCAATGACAACAAGGCCGTGTTCTGAGGCAGCTTGCTGAAAGCCAGACTTTGAGATGAAATTTTGTTCTGTGCAAGTCAAACCTGAAGATGAAAAAGGTTGTTATGGCAACTACTCTGCCAGTAATATTTTATTACACAGAAAATCAGCTAGCTTAGTATTGTTAGGTACGTACTGACGGAGAGTGGCCAAGTAAACTAGCAATGATGCCGAGTTGAACCTAACACAGCAGCCCATTTCCAAAGGTCACTGCTAAATATCTGAATATTAGCAAAAATGAAGCTTACTGAAAAGCACAAGCTACAAATTAACTATAAAATGTTTATAGATATTAGCCCACAAGAGAATAGATTAAGTCTACTCATAAACAGTATTAATTAAATTAATAAGAGACAAAGTTACAAGTAACATTAAAGGTTTTGCATTAGACAAGACTGTGTCCCAACTCTTTCACTTGAAACTACAGACAGAACTGACTGCCTGTTCCTCATAGGAAGATCATATATGACCATGTGTAATGCCCTTTACATGGTACCTTGGACATAGTAAGGATTCAAGCACATAGTAAGGATTCAAGCAATCAGGACTTAATTTCTAAGATCTATCTTCAGCATCTAACTAAGGTAACATCCTGCCGCTTGATGTAAACAAACAGATGATATGCATCATTAGATTTCAATTCTGATCTGGGTTAACAGTCTCTAACCAAAGAATAAGACTTTCCTTACTGGCTCACTGCAAGTAAAGAGCAGAAAAAGCATAGGTCTGCACTGACTCAGAAAACTGTATGTGATCTTGGACAGTATTTAGCTTCTCTAGACCTGACTTCTATGAATTACATGATTTCTGAGACATCTTTAGTTGTACAGTGTTTTCTAACCAAGTATCTAATTTTATTGCTATTGCTATTGGCATGTCTAATATATTTTAAAGGAAATTGAAATTTGTGGTGGTTTGAATGAGAATTGTCCCCAAAGGTTTAAGCATTTGAGCACTTAGTCCCCAGGTGATGACACAGTCTGGGTATGGGAGGCACAGAGGTCCTTGTGCTCACCAGAGGAACCAGGAATGTTAAATACACCAGATTCTCTCTTCAAAGGGAGGGATGTAGAACCTGTTTTCTACCCAGAAGGCCGGGAGTAGATGTGGTTAATAGCCTGTTGACCTTTGCACTGTCTGTGTGGCTGAGACCACACCAGATCCTTCCCCAGATATGAGTTTGTTTTTCTCAATCTACAGAACCTATCTTTATGGAAGATGTCACACAAAGAGTTTCAATGTAGTCATGTCTTAAGCTTTATTGGGCACACAGGATAGAGTTAATTATCACCAGGCAATTATTTTACCAAATTGCGCTGTGGTTACATATGCCTAAGATAAACTATTCGTGGTCAGACTCTCAAAGTTAGAACCAAGACTGGCTACTGAGTCGTGTTGAACTGAATTTCCTTCTTGCTTCCCTTGGATGGACACTGATGGCCGTGTTTGCAGAGGTCCCCCACATTTGGGGAAGTTTAAGAGCTACTAGATAGAGGAAGTACATCATTGGGAATGGGCTTTGAGAGCAGAGACTTGCCCTACCTCCAGCTTGATTTCTCTGCTTTATGCATTGAGTTGAGGATGTGAACTTAGCTTCCTGTGTCTGCCACATACCATGCTGCTTACTGCCATGCTTCCCTCCGTGACCGACTGCTAACCTCTGAACCGTAAACCCAAATAAACTCTTCCTTCTGAGTTGTTTCTGGCCATGCTAGTTTAACCACAGCCACAGAAAGTAACTAATACAGAAAGGCTTTCTTTATGTGTTAAAATACAATTGCCACTTAAATTTTAAGACAAAATGTTTATTTTCTTGTGCATATTAACTCTCCCTGCCTGTTCTATCATCTGATTCAGAAAACCACCCATGGGCGAAGAATCACTGTGTTCTTTGAACTCCTTAAACCGCTGCAGTGAAGCTCTATGAAGTTCAGTATTCAGAGCACATCTAGGAAGCTACTTGTCTGTCATTTCTAATGCATTCATCCTGTGTTCCAGTTCCATTTAATGTTGTTTTGTTTGACTGCTAGAGTCTTTGCAAACTCCAGAAATGCTTGGGCAGGTACAAATTATGTACAAGTTTCCCAAATCCTTACTGAGTACTGAACTTTATGTTCTCAGCTAAGTTACTTGGTCTAATTGAAAAGGAAATAAAACTGCAATTCTGTAAGTCTGAAATTAGTCTCAAGATAAAGTTACAAAATGGAATATGACAGCCTTTAGAAATTTGAAAGCCTTTGTTTTAATACTTTTTAATTATGTGTGTATGTGTGCCCACATGGGAGTGTGGGAACCTGTACCCTCAGAATCCAGCAGATGGCATTAGACACCTGCATCTGTAGTTACAGGAAGTCTGCTTGACATGGGTTCTAAAAGCCAAATGTGGGTCCTCTATTAGAGCAGTACATGCTCTAAACCACTGAGCCATCTCTCCAGCCCTGTCCGAAGATTTTTATAAATGACTCAAGAAGTAAGTAGGTAAGTAGGTCACAATAAAAAGACAAGGCAAAAATTCCTTTATGAAATTCCAAAGTCAAATACATACCAGACAGCCAGTAGAGTGCAGGGCACTTTCCACTCTCTGCCTGTGGTGGTAGGTAGACAGCAAATTTCATTTTACATTTCAGCTCAACACTGCAATTTTAACAACCACAAAGTATTAAAGCTCTTCATTAATCAGGACAAACACTAAATTTAGCAATTTATAAAAAGGAAGAATATACAGTAAAGAATTTTTTAAATGTGATTTAATATTCAAAGTACCAACATTTAAGAAATATACTTTACTCTTTAAAAAAAGATGATGCCTGCTTAGTATCCTGATCTATTCCCCAGCCTGAGCCTATGCTTTGAGGCTGAATAAATTCCAAAACATTCAATGTAATTCTCAATGTAGCATTTCTATTAATAAGTCTTTATTTCTAATGAGATATGACATACCAAAGCAACTTCTAGAAGAAATGAATTCCAATAACACGGCTCTTCAGTTCTATGTCTGCTTCTGGGCACTAAAATGTACCACACCCCTAACCTCCTCTGTCGTCACTAATACTTCTTCAGAGCTACTCTGACCGCAACTAGGTAGCTTTGCCTCCTGATCCCTTGTCTTCGGCTCTCACTCTAGTCCTCACTAGAAGCATGCTGCCCAGCTGTTGCCAGAAAAGAGCACACAGAAACTGTCTTCATTCTCTCCACATACATGATGTGTGGCCAGGTGTAGGCTCATCCTTCAGAATTTAAGGCACTACCACCGTCTCCTTGATTCTGGTATGGCTCATGAACTAACCTCTATCTTCAGAAAAAAATGTCAATCCATTTTCTCCTCTAAATGTTTAGAAATTTTCTGTGTTCCCAATGCTCTTCACAGCATTGTGGTGTTTTCTTCCGTTGTGCCGGATAACCTTTTCAATCTGACAACTTCAACCATTCAGCTGAGGAATTCTAGAATTATCCCTCACAGTGAGCTAGTACACATCATGGTACCTGTGTAGTGGTCAGGATAGCTTGTGAGAGTCAGTTCTCTCCTTCCACCATATGGGTTCTGGGGTGTGGTGGTTTGAATAAGAATGCACCCCCCCCCACACACACAGACTCATATGTTTGAAAGCTTAGGCATAAGGGAGTGACATATTTGAAAGGATTAAGTGGTGTGCCCTTGCGGAGAAAGTGTTTCACTGGGGGCAGGCTTTGAAGTTTCAAAGTCTCTGCCTCTGGCTCTGCCTATGGCTCAGGGTACAGCTCTCAACTACTTCTCCAGCCCCATGCCTGCCTCCTGCCATGCTCCCCGCCATGATGATAATGGACTAGACCTTTCAAACTGTAAGCAAGTCTCCAATTAAATGCTTTCTTTATAAGAGTTGCCTTGGTCATGATGTCTCTTCACAGCAACAGAACAGTGACTGAGACATGGAGATCAAAGAACTCAGGTGGTTGGGAATGATGGCAAGTGCCTTTGCCTACTGAGCCATCTTGCCAGCCCTACAAACATTTCTTTCTTCTTTGTATGAACACAATTGTATTTTTCAAGCTCCTTAATACAGCTGTTGGGCTTTTTGGACTGGTTTTCTAATTTTCTTTATTTACTATTTTTGCCTTATACTACTTTCTAAAAAATTCAATTGAGCTTTGCCATCTCTGTTATCAAATTTTGATTTCTGGGTGCTTTGACCTTGGGTATTTTTACTAACACTGTCCACAAGGGTTTGAGCCAGTAATTCTCTTATATGCCTGTGACATTTGAACCTGTGTTCTGCAGTCTACTCCTCCAGTGCCTTTTCCTTTTTACTCCCAGAATATGCATCTTTCAAACTGGAGACTTTACTCAAACATCTCGATCTTTAGTCATCTACTACTAGTTCACAGTGAAACACTAGATGTATGGTTTAAAACAGTATGCCTGGTGAGACTCTTAACCACTGTCTCAGTGAGTAGACAATTTTATTAAAGGGTCTCCTTCACAGCATCTGTTCTCCTGGCGCAGTCCAATTCCCAAGAAGAAAAGTCTAACCCCTCAAATTTGGAAGCCACTGGGAAAACTTCAATGTGCCAGTTCTTCTTGTATCCACTTGCATTATTTTATCCTTCACGAACTGTGTTTGGAATTCCCTAGTACAAAATGTCTTCCTTCCCTGGATAATAAAGCTTCAATCGTTGGCCAAAGCTGGAAAAGCAGCAATCTGACTACCTAGAATGTTGACATGGTTGAGAGCTCTTTGATTTTTTAAAATAAACTTCCAACTCATCATCCTGTCCCTCTTCTCTATTTTTATCTTTCCAGTATTGCCAGTAGGAATTTATATAAATCACGTCACTTCTCAGTCTAGAATTTAGTTTTCTAGGCTTTGCTAAGTTAGGTAGTATGTGACTATCTGCATTTGTGCGTCTAAAATATTGTCCTTAGCGCCTGTCCTCTGATTCTTTGTCTCTCTCTCTCTGTGTGTGTGTGTGTGTGTGTGTTTAATGTATTTACCTAAGACATATTAGTCAATTTCAGAAGGTGGTAGAGGCAAATATGTCTGTTCAAGTTGCCAATCTAATCAAGTCTAGGTTTCTTTGTTATATTAAAAGACCCACACAGAGGATGTTCTCTGAATTTTTAATGGCAACACAGATGGTTTTCCAGAAAACTTTAGAGAACCATCAAGCCAAAACTTGAAGATAGTCCGAAGGCTCTCCTTTATCTCACAGAATCCAAGCCACAAGCAATTAAGTGTGGTGAAATATTCAGATACACAGTGGGGATGGGGCAGAGAAAGCAGGTTTATCAGTGGGAGTTTTGTTTAAAACTACAACAAAACACATCATAAAACTGAATGAGAGGTATCTACAATTGTATCTTAATGCTTACCTGTTATGTTCGAAAACCTTCTGGAGGCCTCCGAAGCACCGGTTGCTGGAAATCTCTTTCAATGCCATTCTTCTCCTGTAGATGAAGATGAACCCTATTCATTCTAAAGGCTTTTTACTGCCTGAAAACCTTGAAACAGAACTGTTCTCGGATCAACTATCCAAACACAACTTCACACTCACACATCTGCTATCCACACTTGTTTCTAGAAAATGTCAAAATTGGTATATTATCAGTGAGGTTTGTTGTCATTACGTTCGTGGAATGTCTCACATTCTTTCAAGACAGATCCTAGGTTATTAAATAATTTAGAAAATTACTGAACACTTCCAGCATCATAGGCATTTTTATATGCTGAGGCACTTTTATATGCACATCAATTACTCACCCTATGAGTTTTTGCAAGAAAGTGGCAAGGTAGTTTAGTTTGATCAACATTTCTCCTTCCAAACAAATCAACAAGCAACCATAAGCTGTTAGCTGTGAATTAAGGGATAGCTTGTTGTCAGGAATTTTGAAGCATGGCAATTAATTCCTTTTCTCTGCAATGAATCTGTTTAGTTTTCACGTGAAGATAAATTTAAACATATATAAATACATTACCTTTCAACAGAAAATGCATGGAAAAAACCTGGAAAATCATTTTTTTATCATAAATACCTATTATACAGAGAGGAATCAACCGGCTCTGCCGTGTACCTCTCACAGAAAGATGTCCTTGCCATCCCTAGAAGCACTGCATTCGAATATAAAGTGCTGGGTCTTACACAGCACCGTCAGACCCCAGAGACAGGTGCTAGCACTCTGGTGGTCTTCGCAGTGATGTAACTGGGTACTCACTGGGTGCTAGTCCAGGCTGCTCTTAGATGTGCAACATCAGCTTGGAAACGTCTTTGCACACTTCTAAATGAGAGTAATTTCAACCCTGTCTTTAAATCCAGATACTTGGTTGTACACTGGAGAACTGTGATTTGAACTCTGGCGGGCTGACTTCAGAGATGCTAGTCTTAGAGGCTCTGTGGTCCTGCTGCCTAGAGGATCATGGAACTTTCTGTTTTCTTTTCTCTTAAAAAAATACAAAACATATTCCAGACGAACCAAATCTATAGGATCAAGCTAGTTACACACAGAGAAAGTAACCTTTGTTCACAGATAGATTGGTTTTTAACTTACGAAATTTTAACTCTTAAATGACAAAGTATTTCATAACATGTTACTATTCTATATAAATTTCAGTTATTCTCACTCATGTTCCTAAAACATTAACATTAGAGTCAGACAGTATACATACATTTTATACACATATGAATGAGACTGAAGAATACAATTTATTTGCTAAATTTTTCTACAGTGAAATCTTGTTCCCTTAAGTCTAGCAAAAACTACATCTGCTTCCTTAAAACGTGACACACTGAGCACATATCTAGTACCTAAAAGGCACCTAATAACTGTTGTGATTTGTAGAACGGATGAATAATTTTTTGAACTTCTTGACTTTTTGTATCATTTCAAACTGTTACTCACTTATCTGAATAAGTATTTTATTTCCTCTGCTCTTTAACTGTGGCTGAATTCTAAATCAGAACTTTTTACTTGGCCAGAAGAAACATGGTTAAAGCTGTCCTTAAAAAACTTGGTAGAATGCAAAAAAAAAAAAAAAAAAAAAAAAAAAAAAGAAAAGAAAAAAGAAAAAAACCCTTAAATTTTCTCCTAATATTTGTTTTATGAATTCAATTTTAAATCAAGTAAACAAGTGATTATATATTAGGTGACTATATTTTTCAATAAAACTCTCCTGTGTGAAAAATAACAACTGTTTTAAACCACATTATCATCATTTTTAACTGAGTCACAAGCAATGAAACATCAATTTACCCGTCCAGTCGCTACTTGTCCTTCCTGTCTGCACCAAAGGGCAGTAGATCTAAAGGAGAAACGGTTGTGATCAGGACATATGTTACCACAGCACAGGTCACCCAGAGCTTATACACACGGATGTATTCTCAACAGAGATACTCTATCGAGGGAGGTGATTGTTGACCTGGGAAATACAGCTGATGGCACAAATACCTCAACTCCCTAGTCTACCTCAGTACAGACATGGTCGCACAGAGAGAGGTTAGCCAAGGACATGTGACATACATGGCAGCGATCCTGTGAGGAGGGCTGAAAATGCAAGAACACGCATAGCTGGAGAGGAAGGCCGTCACTCAGCGAAACATTTCACAGAACCATCTGCAAAGCTCAGTGAGATTCTTCAATCTTTAAAACCGTGAGGGCAAACACCAAAGGGGTTTTATTAAAAGAGAGGGAAGATGATGGTGATTAGCCACTTATCAAATTTAGGACTGAAAGGGAAAGTAAGCAAGTCACCTTCTCCTCTTCACCTCCTAAAAGAGAGCATCATGCAGGCACTACACGAGGCATTCGGGGAGAAGGCATTGTTTCTGTGGGAGAGGACAGATCCACAGATGTATTGCCCTAAAGATCTTCCAGTGGGACGAAGTGTGGAGGAAGAAGACAATAATAATGATGGGACTGATCCTGTGCGATCAACCCTGACTACTGTGTGATTATGTCTTAGTTTTTATAAAAAGTCTGTAAAAATCAAAAACAGAAAAAAGCTGATTAAAATAAGAATGTAACACATTTTACACAATTGTATAATGTTAAATAGTTCTAAAAACTACAGAATTTATAAAATAAAAAGTTCAAGTATGCTAAGGTTGATTTATTATTGACTAAGATATTTTAAATGAATTTAGTGTAGCTCGTTTGTGAAATCTATGAACATATCCTAAGCTTTTGGGGTCACTTACATTCATCCACTGATTCACAGGAGAACAACTCTTGACTTGTAAGCTCCATTTACACTAAGTATTCTTTTACTGGCATTCTATTTTTTTTTTAATCTTATAGACCATATTTTACCGCACCTTCTTTATGTGTAGATGTACAATTAGTTACCACTGTGTTAGAATTTCCTACCATATTCTATACATTGTATATGTCCACAGTCCAAGAACCATCTCGGCTTGCATAAGCTTTTTCTGGGATGCTCACACAAGAATGATGAATTTCTCAGGACCTATCCTAGATGTTAAGCAATGTATGACTATATCTATTTGCCATAAAGCTTAGTCAGGGTTTGGTCAAGGAACTTTGACAATGAACACACACTTTTCCTGCATCACAATGAGTAGGCACTTTCTGCTGCTTTGTGTGTGTGTGTGGGTGGGCGTGTGTGTGTGTGGGGACCTCATAGTAACAACCACCATGTCTTTACTCAAAGCCTCTCCTGGCCTCTGAATCTCCCCTCCTCAGGTCCCCCCTGTCCTTGATCTCTTCATACACATTCTCCCTAATTCACAGTCCTTAAATTTCAACTATAGTTTCTGGGTTGAAAAATCTAAATCTGCCTTTTTATGTTTGAATTTTTAAGCCTTAGTGCCAGAATTGCTGGGTCCTTCTGCGCCTTCTTTCTGTAGATGCACAAGTAGTTACCATTGCCTACCATATTCTATACATTGCACATGTGCCTAGTCATAGGACCATCGAGGCTTGCATAAGCTCACTCTGGGATGCTCACACATGGGTAAGCCCTCTTAAGAATACACTTCTCAGGACCTAGCCTAGTTGTTAGGCAAGGTATGACTGTATTTGCCACAAGGCTTAGGGTTTGGTCAAGGAACTTTGACAATGAACACACACTTTTGCTGCTTCACAATGAGTAGACACTTTCTGTTGCTTTGGGGGACCAGGGCACAGACTCATAGTACTGAGCACCAGTTCTTTACTCAAAGCCTCTCCTGGCCAAAAACTCTATTCCAAGCACGCACCCCCCCTCAATGTGCCCATGCCCCTTTCCTTGATCTCTTCGCAAACTTTCCTCCTAACTCACGTTTGTGGTGGTAATCTAATTGTACTGAAATATTATTTTGATTGTATGTTAATAAATAAAGTTGTCTGGGGGTCAGAGCTATTAGAGCCATAGCAAGAGTGTGGCGGTGGTGGCATACGCCTTTAATCCCATAAGATCTCTGTGTGTTCAGGGATACAGTCAGCATTGGAGACATATACCTTTAAGACCTAGGGGGCTGTACATTCAGACGGTGACGAGGCAGTCATGTGTTTGGGTTTACAACCAATGAGAAGGCAGAACAACATACTTTAAAAAAACTAACCGACAGGAAGTAGGTCTCTTTTCGCGAAGCTGGGACAGCAGAAGGAAGGGTGAGATTTAGCTCTGAGCTCTGACCTCTCGACTTTCTCTTTTACATTGTTTCTGTGTTTCTTATTTAATAAGACGGTTGGTTACATCTACATCTGGCGCCCAACGTGACAAGAATCCATTAAAAACTGCTTGGCTTGGTGGCAGGTCCGCTTTCCCGCAAGGGCGGCAGGCGGCCCGCGGCGGCAGCGGTGGCACGCGGCGGCCGGCGGCGATCGGCTTCTTAGTCCGAGCCTGGGTCTAGTTCTGCTTGACCTCAGGCTGGACTATCGGTGAGCTGCTTGCTTAAATCCTGCTTGCTTAAAGCCGGTGCTACAAACAACTCAGAGTTGCCCTGCCGAACAGGGCCCTGCCTGTAAAGCCAACGCACGTGGTCAGAGCTTAAGGAAGCCAGACCCAAGCCTTGATTCGGCACAAGAGGGAACACGTGGCTGCATTTAAACTTTAGCCAGCTACGCTTTCTTGCGCTCGCTCGCGCTCTCTCTCTCTCTCTCTCTCTCTCTCTCTCTCTCTCTCTCTCTTTCTCTTTGGATTTACACCTGGGACACTAGGTGGCTGTTTTGAAAATCCCCTCGGATTTCTACTGTTCTACGCAGATTTGGTAAGTCATAATATATCAGATATTTTAAAGGAAACTATCTAAAAGAGAATTTTTTTCCACGTTTAAAAAAAAAATGGGTTTTATGTGTACATTGGAAGAAAATTGGTTTTTGTTCGAAATTTTAGGCAGTCTGGCAATGGAACAACTATATAATATTAGTATTGGTGGAATTATGCACCTTATCACTATAATAATCCACATTTTAATATTTAAAAAGATAGTCAATTTAAGTGCCAGGATAACAGCTTTAGAAGAACTTGCTAAACCTGTAAAAATTCAGACAGAAGAAATTAACAGTGAAGTTGTTTCAAGTCGGGATCATAAGGTTGCAGAAAGAAAGCCTGTTTTCACACAGTCACCCTTAATTTATCCTGTAACCGTACAACAGATGCCTGATCAAATGGCTTATGTGGAAAAAATCTCTGACTTGATTTACAAAGGAAAACTGAGACTTCGTCAATTAGCAGGCATAGACCCAGCAGAAATTGTCGTACCATTAACTAAGGAGGACATTGAAAAATTATGGACAGAAAGTGAACCTTGGCAAAGAGCTTGCAGTAATTTTTTGGGAGAAATTAACAGCAAATATCCCAAAAGCAATAGAATTGATCTTATAAAGAGAGCTGAATGGATCTTGCCTCAAATTGTACGGCAAAACCCATATCTGGAGTTCGTACATTTTATACAGATGCCAACAAAGAAGGAAAGGCTGGTTACAAATCAGAAAATTTAAGTAAAGTGGTTCAAAGTCCGTATAATTCAGTTCAAAAATCAGAATTGTATGCTATTCTGTTGGTATTAATGGATTTTTCAGAACCTCTCAACATAGTAACTGACTCTCAGTATGCTGAAAGAGTGGTGTTACATATTGACACTGCAGAATTTATCCCTGATGCTTCAGAATTAACTTCACTATTTATTCAATTACAAGATACAATCAGGAAAAGGATCATCCTTTATATATAACTCACATTCGATCCCATACTGGTCTGCCAGGCCCTCTGGCACAAGGCAATGATGAGATTGATAAATTATTGATAGGAAATGTGCTGGAAGCCTCAGAATTTCATAAAAAACATCACGTCAATAGTAAAGGTTTAAAAAAGGATTTTTCCATAACCTGGCAACAAGCCAAAGAAATAGTAAAGAAATGTCCTACTTGTTCCGTCTACAATCAAACGCCATTACCAGCAGGATGTAACCCAAAGGGTACTCAGAGAAATGAAATCTGGCAGATGGACGTGTTTCACTTTGCAGAATTTGGAAAATTGAAATATGTACACCACACTATCGATACTTATTCAGGATTTCAATGGGCAACTGCTTTGAGTTCTGAAAAGGCTGATTCTGCAATCACTCATTTGCTAGAAGTTATGGCCATCATGGGTATACCTGCACAAATCAAAACTGACAATGCTCCATCATATGTCTCTGTTAAAATGAAACAGTTTTTTGCTTATTACAATATAAAGCATATTACAGGCATACCACATAATCCTACAGGTCAAGCAGTTATAGAAAGATCAAACAGAACTCTAAAGGATATGCTAAATAAACAGAAATGGGTAACAAAAACCCCAGAAATAGACTACATAATGCTCTTCTAACTTTGAATTTTCTGAATGCCAATGAGAAAGGAACAACAGCTGCAGAGAGACATTGGATAATAGAAAAAACTACAGAATTAAATCAGCCTATATACTTTAAGGATGTGCTGACCTCAGAATGGAAACCAGGGTATGTATTACATTGGGGACGTGGTTTTGCTTTTGTTTCTACAGGAGAAGATAAGCTGTGGGTACCGTCAAAATTGATAAAGGTTCGATTTGAACAAGAGAGACCTCTTAATTGAGGAGGTGATAGTTCATCAACCAGCATGAACATCCAATTTAAACTAACTTGTATCAATAAAACATGCCTTTTCATTTAATCAGATAATAACTTGCCAAAAAGGAACATCCCCAAAATTAGTCTTGGGGAAAGGTTTTTGTTTTTGTCTTTTAGGAAAATGAAGGTTAAGGAATCTGAAGAACACTGGACAAATGAGACAACTGAAGAAAAGGGACAAATCATCTATCCCAAGAAACAGAATGAAACGGTGTATGGGTATATATTATCTAAAAAATTTTATGTCTTCCTAAATGTTTGTTTCTGCTTTTCTCTAAAGATTTAACACTATTGGTTTTCTAATAGTCCCAGTTCAATTAAAATTTAAAGCTGACTTTGGAGTTTGGAGTTGGAGAATGGCTCTCTCCTTCTTTAAAATCAAGCATGTTGTTAAAAGGTAAATGCAAACTCCCTGTATCATGCCAGAATAAGAGCCATCTTCTGCTATGGTACAGGACAAAAGCAAAATTAATTAAGGGACTATTCTATTACTAATCTCAACTCTTTGATTCTATTCTGATTCTTTAAACTTTTCTCAAAGTATAAATTTTATATCAAAATTTATAAGATTAATATATATATATACATTTTAAACTTTGTTAAGATATGAATGGTCACATAGAGTACTAACTAATTCTAGAAAAAAGGCTAGCTGCATATATATGTTTTTGTGTTCGAGTCTCTTATCAGTTTTCTGCAGGAAATCACGGCCAGGCCTAACATCAACTGAAGTCTCCAGAAAGAAGATGGGCCCCACAACAACAAAAATTCCACGTGGTCAATAATAATATCATTAAGCTGACAAACATCATCCACAGATCAGCTTTGAACTACAAGGTGCTCAGAGCAAATTTGAGATGACTAGCTGAGATGATCCAGTCTCAAAGACTACTTGAATAAGGACTTGAGATAAACCCTGAACTTTGGCATTATACACAGACTGGATAATGAAGGATATAGTTACCTCTCCTAGAATTTGACAATTAACCTAAAATCTTTCTTTCAGGATAAAGAAAACTTCGCCCATACCCAGCAGGAAGCAATTTTAAGAATACGACGCCCACATTCCCAAAGAGGTGGTGTGGGGCGGGTGGTTTTTTGGTCTTTTTAATGGGTTTTGGGTCTGGGATAATTTTCAGTATTTAGGGGGGTTGGTTACAAGTTATTGTCAAGGGTTAGGAAAAAGGCTAAGCAAAGGAGATTAGATTTAAGGTTTTTGTTTTAAAAAAAAAAGAAAGAAAGAAAAGAAAAAGACAATTACTAATTTTAAATACTTTACATTGGATTGGATTGTTTTATATTGTATACAAATTTGAAACTGATATTGTTAGAAAAATGCTATATGTATATTTCTAATTGTATTTATTCCATCCATTTAACAATGTAATGCAAATTTCTGATCCTTGAATGTTATTATTATCAACTATTAGGATATAAAGAAATGAAAGCTAGTAGTTAGACATTATCATAGAACTTGTAGTCAGATTAGATATGTTTTAAAAAATTAAGCAGAGATGTTTTAGACAGGTCATCTTCAAACCCTTCAGAGATCTACAGAATATGGCATTTAAAATGTTTTAATAACTTAGAAAATTTTTCTTTTTTGAGACATGTCAGCTCCTGGCAGTACTAATCTACTTCAGAGAAAATATGGGCATTGAAGAAACTGCATAAGGAGTCAACTTTCCTTGTGGCAAAAGTTAGCCACTGGACAACAAAGTATCCTCGAATCAACAGGACAAAATGGACAGACAGAACACGAAACAAGGGACTACTGATTCTTGCCAAAACAAGTGTGGTTATGGCTTTATCAAAAGGCATCTTCTGAGGCCAGGACAATACGGCCCCATCCCTGAAATGGCCTTCGCATCCGGAAAAGGTACGGTGCCCTTTTCTTCAAAGCAGCTTAACAGGCACCAATGGATTCTGTTGTACAATGGAACAGCAGCTGAAAGCTCATGCCTCTCGAAAGTAGACTGGCATTTAATAGAGGGATGTGGAGAAGAAGGGGATGCTGAGATGAAGCCATATATACACAGCCAAGAAGAATGGACAGCTGAATTAAAAAACTGTCAACAATTTCCAGAATTTAAAATCCTGAATCATGACAGGACACTAGTGGAATTCAGGTGTTTCTGGTACGTGGACTGCTCTCACCCAATGTGAGGTTGAACTGTTGACCTTGTGTACATCCTACTTCACAAATGAGTCTGTCAGATACACTAAGCCTATAGGCTGAAGATGATGCCCCAACACTGCGGAGAAACCTCAGGTGACTGCCCAGGCAGCTGGCTGTTTCTGTCAACTCACAAAATTTTTTGGAAGTTGCTTGCATGCACTTTCCTGTTTTTATTTTTGTTAGCTAATATTATTCCCTTCTTGGGTCTCTGAGGGAGTTGAAGATTAGTTAGTTATGGTTGAAGATTAGTTAGTTATAGTTGAAAATTAATTAGGATAGAAAGTGCATTAGATACATCTTGGATTTACCAAAATAGGATAGATAATGGAATTATTTTCTCTGATTTGTCAAATACCTGTTTAGGTATTTATTACTTGTATATATTGTATATAGTTATTGTACTTTTGTATATAGTTTTTCTTTTGTTAGTTATAACCTTTTGCTTTTTTTCTTTTTATTAAAATAGAAAAGGGGAAATGTGGTGGTAATCTAATTGTACTGAAATATTATTTTGATTGTATGTTAATAAATAAAGTTGTCTGGGGGTCAGAGCTATTAGAGCCATAGCAAGAGTGTGGCGGTGGTGGCATACGCCTTTAATCCCATAAGATCTCTGTGTGTTCAGGGATACAGTCAGCATTGGAGACATATACCTTTAAGACCTAGGGGGCTGTACATTCAGACGGTGACGAGGCAGTCATGTGTTTGGGTTTACAACCAATGAGAAGGCAGAACAACATACTTTAAAAAAACTAACCGACAGGAAGTAGGTCTCTTTTCGCGAAGCTGGGACAGCAGAAGGAAGGGTGAGATTTAGCTCTGAGCTCTGACCTCTCGACTTTCTCTTTTACATTGTTTCTGTGTTTCTTATTTAATAAGACGGTTGGTTACATCTACACACGTTCCCTAAATTTCAACTAGTTTCTGGTTGAAAAATTGAAATCTGCCTTTTTATCTTCACATTTTTAAGCATTAATGCCAGAATTGCTAGGTTCTTCTATCACCAGCTAGTAAAACTCAACACATTTAAAATTTAACTCAGGTCGCTCAACTTCAAGCCAACTTTTCTTTTTGTCTTGTTTCCAGACCCTTGCCTGAATAGCCTCACTTACATCTGAAATGTCTCAAAGTTTAACTTTAAAAATTCCCACAATCAAGTCCGACTTGGTTGTGCATGCTTTTAATCCAGCAGCTGGGCGGCAGAGCCAGGTGAATCTCTGTGTTCAAGGTCAGCATGGTCTACAAAGTGAGTTCCAGGACCAGCAGAGAAATTACAAAATATATATAAATAAAAATAATAAATAAATCCCACCATCATCGTGGCAATTATATATAGCTACTAGATAATTAAAAATTTAGTCTACTTTCTTACTCGTATGTCCCAGTACAAACAGTACCGTTATAGGAGACTGGGTTTTCATTCATGTAACTTCTCAATGGATGCCTTTAACTAGCTCATCTTTAGGCCTAACACGGCCTGCACAAAAGTGGTAGTAAATTTTATTAATTTTCAAAAAAACAGTAAATGCCATCTTTCTGATGACCCAACCAGAAATGACCTATTGAGGACAGCATGCACCTGAACTGTTACCACTTAGGCACTCACACCGGGGTGCACGGCCTCCCGCGCACTCCCGATGGCGCCTCGGGGTGAAGGGTCGCCGGGGCCCCAGTGGCGTCGCCAGCAGCCCAGAAGGGGTCCCGGGATAGAAAGCTTTTCTGCAAGCTGTGCATTCGCAACACGCTGCTCTAACACGCTCCACCACCAACCCGAGCTTCCCAGCCAGCCAGCCAGCCTGCCGCCCCAGGTCACACATTGTTTCCAGTTCCCCAAAGTTAATGCGATTAGCAGGCCCGGCGGGACGAGGCCAGCCCTGCCGCCGCGGGACGGCGCAGGAATCGTCACCACTCTGGCGCCGCCGCCGCCACCACCGCCGCACGTCTAGGCGTCTGCGGACCGCTGCCCCAGACCCGGGCGGTGCAGCATGCCTGGGGCTCGCCCTTTACTCCATCTTACCTCGGGGAGAGACAGCTCCGGGGGAGACGGAACAGCAGAAAAGAAGGGTGGAGCTTTTAACAGGCCCGCCTCGAGACCCGCCCCTCTGGCCCCGCCCGCAGACGATGACCCACCCCGCCGTCCCCCCCTAGACCCGCCCTTCGGGGCGGGCCCCACGCCGAGGCTCCGCCTCCAGGACACGCCCCCTCTCCTGTCCGCTCTCTTTCTGGGTCTTCCTCACGGCCCCGCCCCAAGGCCCTCCCCTTTTCCCCTTGCAGGCCGCCATCCCGGGCTGCTCGCGTTCTGAGGCCCCGCCCTCAGGGCGTGCGCTCTTCAAGCCTCCGCCCCCCCGGCCCCTCGGACCCGCCCCTCCTCTACAAGGCCATTCCCGGCAGCCTTTTCGCGGGTTGCTCTTTTTTCCACCGCGCTCCTCAGGGTTAGCCAAAGTGTGTTTGCTGTGACGTTGGACCTCTAGACCTCTGCAGCGCGCCTGCCTCAGATGCTTTCGGAAGGCAACCAGGGCATGAGGCTCTAGGCCACCAGCGGACCTGCCCCGGTGTACTTGTGGAAAGGGTTTATGTGAAACTCTTCAGTTGTTTAGAAACCTGGGCAAAATTTCAAATTCCCACCCTTGACTTCAGTGCACTTACTTAACTTGGAGCTTCCAGAGGGTGACACACAGTCACTCAATCAATGCCCATTTTTCTTCCCTCAATAGAAGTTGAACTGTTTAAGCGTTGCTGGTTAATCATTTACAGCAGATTTGTACTTCATCCAAATTAACTAGCAAGTGTACTTTGTTCAGAAAATTAAACATTACAAGTACTTTTTTTTTTTTTTTTTTTTTTTTTTTTGGTTTTTCGAGACAGGGTTTCTCTGTGTAGCTTTGCGCCTTTCCTGGAACTCACTTGGTAGCCCAGGCTGGCCTCGAACTCACAGAGATCCGCCTGGCTCTGCCTCCCGAGTGCTGGGATTAAAGGCGTGCACCACCACCACCCGGCTACAAGTACTTTTTAAAATCAGTATTTAGGCTGCTAGGTTGTGGATACTATATAGTATACAATCTGAGAGTTTGCCTGGCTCGTGAGCATGCAACCTGTGCGTTTGTAATAGAATGGTCGGTCAGAAAGACCTAGTGTCTGCTCTGTGTACAGGCTCTTCAGTTTTGCTCAGGGACCTGCAGATTCCTGAAATATGGATGAGCTGCTATGCAGCTTTTCTGTGTCATGTGACTCAGGTACACTTATGTACCCGTCTAATGTTTAATAAAAGAGTATTATTTTGAGAAAGCATTAAGGTGAATTTTAAAATTTATTATTATTATTATTACTTGATACAGGGTCTTAAGTGTAATTCTGGCTAGCTTGGAACTTGCTATGGAGATAAGGTGCCAGCCTTGAACTCAGAAATCCACCTGCTTCTTTCTCCCCAGTGTTGGAATTAAAGGCATACACTACCACCCCCAGCTTAATTACTTTTAGATGTAATTACTGAAAAGGTAATTATCTTCAAACTGAGTCTTGCAACCAAAACAATAAAAGAATGCCCAAGTCTGCAGGTTCTTTCTAATTGTTAACTGTTTAAACAAAGTTAAAGGATGTTCAATTAATAAGTTGAGGTACAGACTAATTTTCTTAAAGTGGTCTTGTATTCACATGAGGTAATAGTAATCACAATGACATTTCCTTTCAGTTGGCGTGAAATTATACTACATCAAAACTCCTATTTTCTAGACTATTAAGAGTATATATTATTTGGGTATGAAAGGAAAGTAAGCTGAATCAAAAAGTAATGTTGATATTTCTGATAATGAAAATGAGTGAATATTAGTCATTTAAAGAAATATGTCCAAAATTACTTATAGCAGTGGTTCTCAACCTTCCTAATGCTGAGACTCTTTAATACAGTTTCTCATGCTGTGGTGACCCCCAACCACAAAATTATTTCATTGCTACTTCATAAATGTAATTTTGCTACTGTTATGAATCATACTGTAAATATCTGTGTTTTCCAATGGTCTTAGGTGACCTCTATGAAAGAGTCATTCAACACCCCCACAGGGGTCATGACCCACAGGTTTAGAACCACTGACTTATAGGTCTATGACTAAAAATATTCAGTTTCTCAGTCTGAATGAACATGAGCAGGATGTAATCAACAAAGGAGTGCACCAAAAATGATAAAAACTCAAATCTACTTAAAATCTGCAGGAATGGAGATTGTCTCAGCTTTCCAAAAACTTTATACACTGAGATAGAGCATAACAGAAGTTTATTCATTTTGATTTTAAGAGATGGGAAATCCTGTCCCTGGTGAGAGCTGTCTTCCTAGTTTGTAGAGGAGCACCTTGGTACAAGTTCACTGCAAAGAGCAAGAGCCCTGGTCCCCTCTCCTTTTGTTAGGGGCATAGGTCACACTTATGAGGACCTTGTCCTCACGTCATAAATTATCCCCAAAATTATCCACTTCCAAATGCTATCAAATTAAGGATCTGGGCTTCAATTATAAATTGGAGGAAAATTTCAATTGTAAATTTTGGTCGGCATAGACTACTATCTAGTCTCCAAAAGGAACCTGGGGTACTAGACATCTAGATGTCTGATTCTAAAATACATGTTTAACCTGTAAAGTTAACAAACCTGGGTTTGAATCTAGTAAAATGTGCTTTTAAGAACCATATCTCTCTCCTCTCTGAGAGAATTTAATTTAATTCTCTAATAGGCCAGTCTCTCTCTCTCTCTCTCTCTCTCTCTCTCTCTCTCTCTCTCTCTCTCTCTCTCTCTCTCTCTCTCTCGTATGTGAATGGATGCATGCATGGAGCAAGTGTTTGCGTCCATGCCATATACATGTGGAGGCTGGTGATCAGTCTGGGTATCTTCCTCTGGCTCTCCACCTTGTATTTTGAGACAGGGTCTCTCATTGACCTGGAGCTCCACAACTGATTAGACTCACTGTCCTGTGAAGCCCTGGCATCCTCCAGTCTCTAGCTCTCAGCACTGGGATTACAAGTCTGCACCCCAGGGTCTAGCCCTTTTTATGTGGGTGGCTGAGGACTGAGCTCAGGTTCTCATGCTTACCCAGAAAACCCTTTACCCCCAGTCAGCCCCAGACCCCAGTTTTAGTTTGAAATCTGCAAAGCCTGATGTGGGTGTGTGTGCACCCGCACGTGTGCATGTGCACATGTGTGCATGTGTGTATGGACAATAATGAGAACTTTTGCACCTTATTGTGTGATTGTTTAAATTTTGGAAAACATTTTTTATAATCCATGTTTTCTAAAGAGCTAATATTTTATTCATACTATATACCAATTTCATTTAAAAATGTCTCCACCTTTATGGCTGTCATACTGTTATTGTTAATTTGTTGAAGAGTTTGTGTTCTTTTTCTTTTATTGATTTTCTTCTGGATGTGATTTATTCCTGTTGACATTTCAAGCAGATGTTCTGGATTTATGTGTGAACTTAAACATTTTTAATTTAAGAGACAGTCCTACAAGAGGAATTATTGGGCCAATTGTTTTGGACATTTTTATATGCTTTTGAAATCTACTGCCATATTTCTTTCTGGAAAGTTCATAAGTGCAGTGTTTATCATCCTCACTTTTATACACTAGGGTAATGTGTATTATTATGAATTACTCTGTTTTAAAACTTTTAATAGCTTTGTGCTGTGTCAGTCTGTGGATGTGCCCACACTGACCTGGTAACAAATCCTGTACAAACTATTGCAAAGCGTAGTCATGTGTGAAATACCACCTTGTTTTGCCCATTCCCTGGGACAGAAGTTAGAC
>NW_023505430.1:0-103000 GCF_004664715.2 Peromyscus leucopus | reverse complement strand
CCCGAGTCCCTCTCACATCTTAATGGAAACACTTTGGTTACACTGTAAAGAATAGACTAAGGGACAAGGAGAAGCAGGAGAACCTTGGAGGAAGTACTGCACTTATCAGAGTGGTAGCAGGAGAGCAGAAAAGGGGTCAGATTTTTGGATGACTTGAAAATAGATCAAATCTGATGTGTCTCACCCTGCCCCCAACAGCAGTGCTGGTGACTAAACCCAAGGCTTTGTACAGTCTAGCAGTACTGTATAGTGAGCCACATCCTAAAACCTTGCGTTTGTCATAGACGGTGAGTGTGAAGTGCTGAAGAAAAAGAGGTACCAAAGAGAAGGAGAAGACCCAGGTCAGGAATTCATTGTAAGGGATGCTAAGTTAGAGGCAGATAACTAATGCTGTCTAAGATTTTGAATAAGTAATTGGATTCATGACTCTTTAGGTTGAAATGACGCCCCGGGACAAACTACTCTTCATGATAGCCATATTTTATTTTCTTTTTCATACATAGAAAGGTAACATTTCTTCTTTGTAGTTACGCAGGTGTGTTTGTAGGGTTGAGTTCCAGCTAGTAGAATATGGACACAAATGATTTGTACCAGTTCTAGATCTGGCACATAAAAATATCCTCCATTCTGTTTTGTTTTTATGGCTGACTGCAACTGAAATGATAGCTATGATACTTTCATTCCAAGCAATGTTATAAATGATTGTCCATCAGCCTAAATTCCCGAATGAATGTAGAAATATAGAACACTCTAATAACCTGTTGAACTACCTACTACTACTGGTCAGAAACAAAGAAATAGTCCTTATTGCACTTGAGTCCTTATACCTTTTGGGTATTACAGCAGTTGTGACATAACCAAAGGACCATACCATACTTTGGTACTATGCTGCTTGAACCCTCCATCATTCAGAATTGTCAGTAACCCTTTTTACCTTACAAATCACCCAGTCTGGAGTATTTTGTTACAGCACAAAATGACTTAAAAGAGCAAGGAATTAATCTTACAAAGGGGACCAGAGAAGTGGATCATGACAAGTGAGGAAATAGACCTGAGAAATTATATTTTTAATTTTAATTAATTTAATTTTCAAAGGTTTTTGAGAGAAGTTATATAGTTCAAAGTGACCTCAGATTCACAACCTCCTTTTTTATCCTCCTTGGTGTTGGAATTGTAGGCATGTGTTCCCATACCAGCCTCAAGCCAAAAAAAAAGCCAGGCGGTGGTAGTGCACGCCTTTAATCCCAGAACTCAGGAGACAGAGCCAGGCGGATCTCTGTGAGTTCCTACAGAGCGACACCCAGGACAGGCACCAAAACTACACAGAAGAAACCCTGTCTCAAAAAACAAAACAAACAAGCAAAAAATTTGATGAGACTTGTAAGGTCATATGATGCTAGAAAGGAAACATTAGAGCAAAACATCTATGATTTCAGGAAAGATAGGAATTGCTGAAGCAGTGTTTCTAGAGAGGCAAAAGGAAAGCAAGTTTGGTATATAAGTAGGAAGGATGGCTTTTTCAATATGATACTTTTTGATAAAAGAATACTACAGAGCACCTGACAGTAAATGCTGCTGTGCAGTGATATGATAGCTGAAATCTGGCTTTTGTTTTTGTTTTTTTTTTTTTTGTTTTTTGGTTTTTTAAGATAGGGTTTCTCTGTGTAGCTTTGTGCCTTTCCTGGAACTCACTTGGTAGCACAGGATGGACTTGAACTCACAGAGATCCGCCTGGCTCTGCCTCCTGAGTGCTAGGATTAAAGGTGTGTGCCACCACCACCCAGCTGAAATCTGTTTTTTTCAGTTTTTTTCTCTCTAGTGTAGTAAAGTTTCTTCCCAGACTGGGATTATGATGTTTCAGGGGAGAAGTGAGTGTTCAGCACCATACAGGAGAGAACAGATTGAAGACAACAGTAAAATTGATGGACAGTGTTAACGTGTGAGAAGCTGGGATAGCATTGTGGATTCCTAACTTTTGGTGTCACATCTGCACAGTTAAATGTAACTTGACAAGGCAGTTTTTCAACACTTGGTATGAGTCACTCTCATTTTGATTCAAATAATTATTGGGAACTAGAACATGAATTTATTACTGCATGAAGTATCTGTAACTCTTCTGCATCAATTTAAGCTAAATTTTGAGAGCTCTAAGTGACTGATTTTTCCTTTTAAGAAAATTCCTTTAACCCCAGCACTCAGGAGGCAGAGGCAAGTGTTCTTTTGTTCTAGATCAGCCTGGTCTGCATGGTGAGTTCCAGAACAGTCGGACTACATAGACTGTGTCTTTAAAACAAACAAACAAACCTGTATTTTATTGGTGTAGAATGGCATCCTTTTCATTGCAGTTTGACTTTTGCGTTTTGCAGTGAAACAGTTCCCACTTGGTACTTTTTAACATTTCAAATTTTACTTGTTTTTGTTTACACTTTTCTTATTGTCTAAAATACAAATCCCCTCACCACCCTTTGCTTTTCAAACCTCCTATGCTTCACTGACCTATCATTTATTGTAGAAAGTATCCTTAATCCCTTTTTTTCTAAGGCCCAATTAGGTGCCTTTGTTTTGTGCTTTGCTAGTATCCTGTATTGTGCTTTGCTAGTATCCTGTATTATTTTACTCACCATATTGCAGGGTTTTCTTGCTGTTATCAGCTTCCTCTAGACTAGCACTTGTCAGTCACAGTCATATTTTATAATGTTGGAAGTGTCCTTTGTTGCCCAGTGGTAGGCTATTGTTCATTCAGTTTGGCTGGAAGCACTGAGATACTAAATCAGATTTTCAGATTTAACTGTCTCATTTAATGAATAACTGTTCAGTCAGTGCTGTGCTAGGCCATTTTATTTCACTTCAGTTTTATTGTTTAGACTTTTAAACTCTGTGTGTGTGTGTGTGTGTGTGTGTGTGTGTGTGTGTGTGTGTGTGTGTGTCTGCCACAGTGTGGCTAATGAGGTTAGATGACAACTTTATGGAGTTGATTCCTTACACCTTTATGTGGGTCCCAGCGGTTTAACTCAGGATACTAGCTAGGCTTGTATAACAAATGTTTAACCACCGAGTGATCTCAGTGCTTAATCCAAATAGTTACCTATATCAAGAATTCTAATTTGTCTTAATATAAAAACCCTAGAGCCAGATATCAGAGTAAATGCTGAAAGATCAGAGATTCAAAGGAACAAGCCACAGCCACCTCTTACCTGGCCAACTCCTCATCCTGAAAGTGGCCAAGTTCCTGTCTCCACCCGTCTTATCACTTCCTCTCTCCGCCCAGCCATATCACTGTTTCCTACTCCCAAGTGCTGGGATTAAAGGTATGTGCCACCACTGCTTAGTCTTTATGGTTAACTAGTGACTAGCTCCACACTGTGATCTCCATGCAAGTTTTATTTGTGAGAGCACAAATAAACTATCACCACATTTCCCCCTTTTTGTCTAAAATAAAAAGGTTATAACTAATATAAGAAAAACTATATATGGTAAGTACAATAACTATACAGTATATACAGGCAATAAATACATCAACAATGTCTAGTCCATAAACATCTGACAAATTCAGAGAAAAGACTCCATTATGTATCCTATTTTTGGTGAATCCAAAAGGTTGTACCTAATTCATTTTCCTTCTAATTTGCATTAACAAAACTTTTTTTTTTTTTGAGACGGATTCTCTGTGTAGTTTTTGGTGCCTGTCCTGGATCTCACTCTGTAGACCAGGCTGGCCTCGAACTCAGAGAGATCTGCCTGGATCTGCCTCCTGAATGCTGGGATTAAAGGCATGTCCCACCACCGCCCAGCCCAAAAACTATCTTTTTATGTCTTTTAACCTTATACACTTTACACCTTTTTTGGGAATTTCTTTTCTGGCTCTGGTAACAAGGAAAACTATAACTACAACTATAAAGTCTTAAATTCCATCAGAGACCCAAGAAGGAAATAATATTACCTGAGTAAGCAGGAAGTGCAAGCAAGCGACTTCCAAAAAATGTGAGAAATGACAGAAACAGCTGTCTGCCTGGACAGTCACTCAGGGTTCTTTTGCAACATTGGGGCATCCATCTTTGGCCTACAGGCATAGAATATCTGACAGATTTATCTGTGAAGCAGGATTTTCTGAAGGGCTGTCCTACTTTGTCTTGGCAAAGTTTGGCAGTCCTTTCTTTTGTGTCCCACTTGTCCAATTTGGACAGCATACTGTCAGCAGTTGAGGCAAGGGCATTTTCTTGCCCAGTGACTAACTTTTGCCACAAAGAAAATAAATTCCACATGGAATTTCTTTAATGCTTATCATCTTCACTGAAGTAGATTGGTGCTGCCAGGAGCAGACATGTCTCATTGTCATAGAAAAAGAACCTATGTTATTAAAACATCTTAAATGCCATATTCTGTAGATTTCTGAAGTGTTTGAAGACGACCTATCTAAAATATATCTCTGTTTGACTTTGAAAACATACCTAATATGACTACAAGTTTGATTGTAATAGGTGACTAATTCCTGGCATTTCCTTATTATCCTAAATAGTTGGTAATAATAACTTTCAAGGACTAGAAATTTGCATTACATTGTTAAATGAGTTGTATAGGTACAATACATTGAATAAGAGTAGAAATGTATGAACAGTATGTTCTAACAAATAATCGCAACTTTGTATCAGTATACAAAGATCCATATCAATGTAAAATATTTAAAACAAGTAGTTGCTTTTTAAAAGTAGATTCAATAATCTACTCTTTTATCTTATCATTTCTATATCCTCCTTTTTTCTTTTCAAAACAAGCGCTCTGAGTCTAATTTCCTTTGTTTAGCTTTTTTCCTGACCATTACCAATAACAACTTGTAACCAACCACCCTAAACAATGATAAATAGCCATAACCTGCTGAATGACCAAAAACCACTCATCTCACCTCTTGGAAATGTGGGGATTGTGTTCTTAAAATTACTTCCTGTTGTCTGGGGGCGATGGCATCTTTAGGGGATCCTGAAAAGAAAAAATTTGGGTTAATTGTCAAGTCCTGGGAGAGGTAGCTGTATCATTTGTTGTCCAGTCTCTGCATAATGGGAAAGTGCAGGACTTATCTTGAAGTCCTGGCTAGAATAGCCTGTGAGGCTGGATCATCTCAGCCAGCCACCTCAAAATTGTCCAAGCCAATCTTTGGGTGGTGTTTGTCAGCTTGGTTGCATTATCATTGTCTATGTGGAATCATTGTTGTGGGGCCCCGTCGTCCTTTTTGGAGACTTCAAAGGTTGCTGTTAGGTATGGCCATGGTTCATTTCCAAAATCTTAAACCTTTTAAATGTCATATGCAGCAGATCTCAAAGAGATTAAAGGATCAGTATTCGTTATGTACATCCAGAGTACAAACACTTAATTCCTAGTTACCTGATAGAGACTCAAACCCAAAATCATGTACAGGAAGCTAGATGAAGTCTTTTTCTAGAATTAGTACTCTATATGACCATGAATATCATGACAAAAAGTTTTAAAATACACACACACACACCACACACACACACACACATACACATATATATAATCTTATAAATTTTGAGATATTTATACCTCAAGAAAAGCTTTAAAGAGTCAAAGTAAAACCAAAGGATTATGAAATCAGTGGCAATAAAACAGTCCCTAATTTTTTGTTTTTCTTCTATCCCATATCAAGTGGCTCTTTGACATGAGACAGAGATTTTGGATTTTACTTTAAAAAGCATGCTTTGGGGTGGGGGGGGGCATGGAGAGATGGCTCAGCAATTAAGAGCACTGGCTGTTCTTCCAGAGGTCCTGAGTTCAATTCCAACAACCACATGGTGGCTCACAACCATCTGTACTGAGATCTGGTACCCTCTTCTGACCTGCAGGCAGAACACTGTATACATAATAAATAAGTAAATCTTAAAAAAAAAAAAAAAGCATGCCACACTCCAATTCCAAAGCTTTAATTTTTGTTTTTGTTTTTGTTTTGTTTTTCAAGACAGGATTTCTCTGTGTAGTTTTGGTGCCTATCCTGGACCTCGGACCAGGCTGGCCTCGAACTCACAGAGATCCACCTGCCTTCCCAGTACTGGGATTAAAAGCATGCGCCACCACCACCTGTCAAAAAAAATTTAAAAAGAAATAACTATGGACAACCAATTGCCAATTTAGAATTGGCAAATTCTAGAGGCTTAAATAAAAATGTAGTTTATTCAATTTTCAGCCTTTTGAAAAGAAATTATTAAGTAGATAGATAAAGTCTGAGGTGCAAGGTAAAGCGTAAAGAGAGTGGCAAGATAGGAACATGCACTGAAATAAATGTTAATTACATAAAGGACTAGCAACCTCTTAATGGAGATAAATGAAAGCAGTGTTCTAAGACCTTTATTTGGGAGAGGATACGGGGTTATCCAGTCAGAGTTGCACTGTACAGTGGGGGTCTTGTCCTTTTGTAGGACAAGAAAACTGATACATTAAAAACAAAGATAAGCATTGGGAAGGTGGCAAAGCACTTACCTAGCATGGGTGAGGTCCTGGGTTCAGCCCTAGCATCAGAAAAGATGGGGGAGGAAAGAGAAGATTATAGAAGATGAAGAGCCTAGAGGAGAGGAAGACTTGGGAGTTTCTGCCTAATGGAAGATCAGTATTGAAGCTAGTCTCATTTTTTCCCATAGCATCTGTATCAAGTGAAATATCTAATAGTAAGACAGTTTCTTTGTTACGTATCCTTACTATTGATACAAGATACCTCCAAAAGTGAAACACAAATATGCTTTCTTTAATTTATGTCTCTAGTGCTAATATCCTAATTTAGTCTTCTGGAATGTTACAGAACAATCTTTTTTTTTTTTTTTTCTTACATTTCTGTCCTCATTATTTAACAAGTAGGCACACACACACACACACATCTTTAGATATTCTTTGACACTGGTTACTTGTAGTTTGCTTTTATGTATATGTATCCAGGTCACCCCAAATCCAAACTAAAAATGCCTCTGCTTGACTTTGCTCCTGCCTTTTTTTTTTTTTTTTTTTTGTTTGTTTGTTTGTTTGTTTTAAACCATGAAAATGGAACTGAAGATGTTCCACATGCCAGGCAGGGTCTCTGCTGCTGCTTTTATTTCTGTTTCTGATTATTTACTACTTGCGCTTACTAAGCACTCACCCAAACCTTACTTTTTGACAGTCTCTTCATTTCTAACCACTTTGGTCTTTTAACAAAACATCAGGCTATCTGTGCAGTGTAGTGAGTGTCAGCCTGCATTTTCTGTTATCTCTTGGGCATTGTTATCTGAGTATTTCATTGACAGCACAAAGTAGGCAAGTCAGTCCTAAACTGAATTAGTTAACTTTGCTTTTAAATTGAATCTCCCTTTGTCCTGGCGAACTCTTTGCTTACTAGAATTTATGCTGGATACTACCTTCCATATAGTATGTTTTGTGTTCCATGTTTTCCCTATATAGTAAGCACCCAAATCCTTTTGACTTACCATCTGCCATGATGTTTCAGTTTTATTCCTCTCGATTACTCTAGTGTAAGCCCTGATTATTTCTCTCTGAGACCCCTTTATTTTTGTCCTGCCCTTAGTTTACTTCTATTTTTGATTCATTATGCCTACTTTCTGGTCAGTCTGAAGCTATTAACGCTTAAGATAATTAGTAGCATAGTAACACCCTGTTGTTATAAATTAAATAAAATTTATTCACCTTCACTTCCAAAACCTTCTTGATCTAATAATCACAGTCCTGTCTCTCTTTGTTCTTCCTGTGTTTTATTCTGGGACAAACCTATAATAGCTTTAGGGTTCTGGACACACTGAGCTCTCCTGTGATTTATTTAGTCGATTTTGAGTTTCCTCTTTCTCCTATCTCTGCAGTTTGTTCTTCTCTGTCCATGAAGCTTGCCCAATCCTTTTAAATGTGCTGGTAGAGTAGAAAGAATTGTTTGTGATTTGGGACATAGTTGAATTTATATTTGAGCATCTTAGCATGTAAGGTGTTGAGATTGCCTCTTCAGAGGTTAGTATTCTTACTGATCATTATGAGACTGTGACTGCCTATAGTTAGTAAGGACTGTCAATACATTATTTCTCATACCAAGAATACCATGTAACACTGTTTTTAGACTGTTATAGTGTATCAAAAGAATGGATGACATATACCTAAGCACTTAGCATAGTGTGCTCAAGCACAGTGGGTACTCTCTAAGTGACATTTCTTTTGTACTGTATATAATTATTGGTTACATGTATTCATTCCTTTAAAGTACAGAAAATTACATATTAAGATCCTTGTACTGGGTTGTATGCTAGGTTCTGTATTATACCAGTGAATGATAATTTTTTATTCTCATTTTAGCAGTAGAAGTATATAAATAAACCAAGAATTAAGAACAAGTATACTCAGATGAAAGTGTACCCCAGATATTGGAGAATTAGAAAAATGAATACATAATACAGTTGTGTAAGGGGATGGAAGACAGAAAAGATTTTGTAGGAAAAGACATACTTTTACTTATCTATTTATTACATTTTTAAAGCTTATTTTAAATCATTTTAGACATATAGAAAGCTGTAGAAATAGTGCACAGAGTCCTATGTACCCTTTCTTTACCTCCTATAATAATGACATCTATGTGTTTTATAATATAAACCCAGGGAATTGATACTGTTGTACAGTATAGCTAATTAAACTATAGACCTCTTCAGGTTTCACTGTTTTCTGTGTCCCTTTTGTGTCCCTGTGACAGAAGATCTGACAGAACAAATGAATGGAAGAAAGCTTCACAGTTACAGCCCATCCTAGAACAGGGAGGCCATAGTAGAGTGACTCAGTCTGGTGGCGGGAGCGTGTAGTGACCACTATCGCACATGGTATTGAACAGGAAGCAGAGAGCACTTGTACAGAGCTGCCTTAACCTTAGCCGTCCACTCTCGCTGACCACTTCTGCCAACCAGGTACTGCCTCCTAAAGGCAAAGGAACGGCTTATAAGACTGTAGATCTTTTCCGTTTTCACCACTTTTCCCATGCACATTAGTGTTTGTGCGCATGTTTCTAACCCTTTTTTTTTTTTTTTTAACATTTATTTGTTTGGGGCAGGCCACATGGTGTACCACAGAACCTGTGGGGGTGTGGAAAGCCAGAGGACTACTTGAGGGAATTGGTTCTCTCCTTCCACCATGTAGGTCCCAGGAATCAAACTCAAGTTTTCAGGCTTAGCAGCAAATGCCTTTACCCTCTGAGCCATTTTGCTGTATGTGCTATGGTGTTTGATACCTATTGATACCTTGTGTAGGTTGGTTGATTACAATCAAAATACAAACTATCCATCACTAGGAAAAAAACTCTTCATGCTTTTCTTTTAGGGCTGCACCTTCTTCCTCCAGCACCTGCTTCTAACAACCACTAATCTAAGGGAGACTCATATAAAGTGAATATTAAGTGTTTAAAGTGTGTTTATATGGTCTTTATAAGGAAGAGTAGTTAAATAATGTTTAGAGACATTAAAAATGAGATATACTACTTTACTAAGATGAACTAGAAGCTCAAGTAGAGTAAATATATTAAAAATTTTGATTTGATACACTTATTGAAATCTAAATGCAAAGCTAAAGTTTTCTGTGGAAGTTGACAACCTGGTTTGTCTTAATTAGGGTTACTGATGCTATGATGAAATACCATGACCAAAAGGAGGAAAGGATTTATTTGGCTTACCCTTACACATTGTAGTCCATCATAGAAGGAAACCAGGACAGGAACTCAAACAGGGCAGGAACAGTGGCTTGCTTAGCACCATTTCTTGTAGAACCCAGGACCACCAGCCCAGGGGTGGCACCACCCACCATGGGCTAGGCCCTCCCCCATCAATCACTAATTAGGAAAATGCTCTACAACTGGATCTTCTGGAGACATTTTCTCAATTGAGGTTCCCTCCTTTCAGATAACTTTAGCTTGTGTAAGGTTGACATAAAACTAGCCAACACATGGTTCAATGATTTTATGAAAATATAAAAGGCAAGAACAGCCAGAATATTATTTTTTTTCCTTTTTGTTTGTTTTATTCTAGACAGGATTTTTCTGTGTAGCTTTGGAGCCTGTCCTGGAACTTACTCTAGACCAGGCTGGCCTAGAACTCACAGAGATCCACCTGCCTCTGCTCCCGAGTGATGGGTTTAAAGGTGTGCGCCACCAACACTGAGCCAGAATATTCTTAAAGAAAATAAGATGGAAAGAATTCTTCAATTCACCTTTTCAATCAACAAAATTTGAATGTAATGTGCCAGACATTGTTGGGGCTGTAGTTATTACCTGGGTTAATATGAGATTGCTCCTACCAGACTGTCATAAGCAAATCTATTTGTAGCAAGTATCCTAGAGTTTTTAATAGACTTCTTGCTAAAATAAGAGGGTTGTGCCAGGACTGCCAACAAACTAACCACTCCAATTTTATTATCTGATTTTTATCTTTTTTTTTTTTTTTTGGTTTTTCGAGACAGGGTTTCTCTGTGTAGCTTTGCGCCTTTCCTGGAACTCACTTGGTATCCCAGGTTGGCCTCGAACTCACAGAGATCCGCCTGGCTCTGCCTCCCGAGTGCTGGGATTAAAGGCGTGCGCCACCACCGCCCGGCTGATTTTTATCTTTTGATGTTCCCTGGACTTGAGTGGTTGTCCACCACCACCACCACCACCACCACATTTCTGTAGTCTTGGCTAATTTTTTTTTAACATAAGGAAGATCAGAAGTAGAGTAATTTTGTGTAAAATCGATCTTTAATAGAGTGTCATTTGGATTCATTACAAAGGAGAGGAGAAATCTACTGCTGAAAGCTTCTCAGAGTCACCTGACCTTGGGGAGAGAGGGAGGGTGATCTAAAGGGTCTTCTGGGCATAGATTTGAAAGTGTAGGGCTGGAGAGATGGCTCAGTGGTTAAGAGCTCTGGCTGCTCTTCCAGAGGACCCGGGTTCAATTCCAGCAACCACATGGCAGCTCTCACAACTGTCTGTAACTCCAGTTCCAAGGAATCTGGCACCCTCACACCAATGCACACAAAATAAACTTAAATAAACTATAAAAAAAAAAAAGAAAGTGTAGCTAGTATAGTGTCTGAGAGGCTTAGAAAAGGAAGAGGGAAGGTGGATGCAAAATGGCAGATAGTAAGCAGGAAGAGGTTGCGGATGAATTTTATATGCTTGTGAGGAGTAAGTGGGCAGAAAATGCCCCATGGTAAATTAGTTGGGAAAGGATACTGACTTGCTGGGACAGTTGCTTACTAAGGAGATGGCTCAGCAGGTAAGGGCATTTTGGGAGAGGACCAATTTTGGGGAGTTGTCTTCTGACTTCCACACAAAATAAACAAACAAGCAATCTCAGAACCTTCCTACCCCTTTCCTATACTTAAAAACAGCTTCTAGCAGATTAAATAAATAAAAAGGCAAAGCTGAAATAAAACCTTTTACAAAATTAATAGGGTAGGAGGCTGAAGAGATGGCTCAGATTTACTCAGATGTGCCTCTTTCATGGCGTGACAGCTGACTTTTCTCAGAAGAGAGTGAAAATGATTGCCTAAAATGAAAGTCACTGACTTTTTATGGCTTAATCTTGGACATGACATTCTATCACTTCTGCTATAATTCTGTTAGAAACAGATTAATAACTCTAAGCCTATACTCAAGGGGAGGAAATTGTACAGGAGATTGGGATCATTAGGGGCATTTTGGAAGATTCCACCATAACCTGATGAATGGACTGACATGAAAAAACATACAGAAAGTAATTCATAAGGTTAAAATAGAATAGCAAATGGGGGGGGGGAGTGAAAACAAAAGAAAACAAACCCCAGATAGTAATGGAATACATGTGACATGAAAGCAAAGGCAGGGACTGCTTGTGGGGAGGAAGGGAATCAACCGTTGGGGATCAGGGGCATAGGGAAGAGCAATGAGGAAAGCTAGGGAATTGGAACAAAATAAGGACTCAGTTGTGTGAAGATGCCATAGTGAAAAAGACTGGGATCTAATGCTCAGTGGTAGAGTGCTTTCTTAACATGCGTGAGGCCTTGATACCGAGAACAAGAACAAACAAAAAACTTAGGAGTTCAAAGTCATCTTTAGCTACCTGAGGAATTTTAGGGCCAGGCACTGGTTCAATGAAAGCAATTACTTTGTATGCTGACTACTAGAAAAAAAAAATTTAAGTAGTTATGTAATTATGCTTGAGAAATCCTAAACATTTAAGTGTGTGTTTTTTTGTGCTCCTGGGCAGCCTTTATGAAGCTGGGAGAAATACCTTTGAATGAGTTGCAAAAAGACTTGAAAGGAGACTGTTGAACAATTTACTAAGTTCTATCATTTGAGAATGTGTAGACTATAGAGACTATTTTCAAGGAAACATACAGCATGACTGAGGCTTTCCTACATTTTGTTAGCTAGCTTGTCTCTATTAGAGAGTACGTCAACTGCTTAGTGGCCCAAATGCTACTGGATGTCATCAGAGTTGGCAAGGTAATCAAGTGCTCTTAGCATCAAGAAGAAACAAAGGATTTGGAGAGGGGCTTAAGGCGTGAGAATTTCTTGTTCAGCCTTTTGTTACTTTGTTTTCCATTTTTGCGACAGGGTCATGCTTTGTAACCTGGCTGGCCTGGAACTTGTGTAGACTTTTCTGCCTCTACCTCCCAACTAACACATCCAGCTCTTGTTCAGTTTATTTATTTACTTACTTAGTTGATGATGCACACCTGAAGGTCAAAAGAACTACTTGACTACTTGCAATTGGGTTTCTCTCCTTTCACCATGTGGGTTCCAGGGATTGAACTAAAGTCGTCAAGTTTGGCCAAGTGCCTTTACCTGCTTAGCCTTTGAAATAACTTTCTTCCTCTTCTGACCATTAGGTGAGGCTTCTTGTGAGATTTGACTTCAGATAGATTCCTGTTGAATGATTTGACACTGGTTTTTAGTCTACTCAGCTGACTGGCTTTTAATTTCTTGTATCTTATGATCAACATTTATTCTTAGTAAAAAACAGATCACCACCAGAACTACACTCTTTGCCTTCTTCTCCAACCCTCAATCTTTATTTCAGTGTTTCCTAAGGTGGTATTGGTCCCACAGGGAAGCATTTGGAAATGTTTGCATTGTCATGAATGTGGACTGCTATATAGTGTTTAATGCCCATGGGCCAGGGAAGGCCCATGCCCTTCATGGCAAGAGTTACTCTAAAGTGCTACTTAAACATTAAACTAACATTTTTTTTTCCTTTACATTTGTTTATTTATTTTTGAGGCAAAGTTTTACTTTGTAGAATAATCTGGCCTTGAGCTCATGATCTCTGCTTCAGTCTTGAGACTGCTGGGACTGTAGGCCTATGCCACCATACCAGACTTCTGCATTTATTAACTTTAAACTTTTTGTTGTGTGTGTGGCGGGGGTGCGGAGGGGGGGGCACATAATGTACCATGTGTGTGGGCATGCCATGATGTGCATGTGGAAGTCAGAGGACAACTTTGTGGAATCAGTTCTCTCTTTCCACCCTTATGTGGGCTCCAGGGGTTGAACTCTGGTCACCAGAGTTTCAAAGCAAGAGGCTTTACCCTTTGAGCTGTCAGGCCAGCCCCATTAGCTTTGTAGTCATTGTTTAAAGCTTAGTTCTGGGGCCAGTGAGATGGCTCAGTGGGCAAAGTCCCGAAGGAGAGAATGTGGAAGAAGAGAATAGCCTCCAGAAATTTATCCTCTGATTTCTCCACAAAATAAATAAGCAAATGCAAGTAGTAATAATAATAATAATAATAATAATAATAATAATAAATGTGATAAAAATGTAGTTCTGGTCAGGCATGGTGGCATACTCCTTTAGTCTCAGCACTGCACTCAGATTGCAGAGGTTGCCTGATCTCTGTGAGTTTGAGGCCAGCCAGGTCTACATAGCAAGTTCGAGGCCAGCCAGGGCTATATCCCATCCCACATTCTTCCTATTTGCTTGGCACTATCCTAAAATTTTTTATGTACATCTAGATTATTTGAAATAAGTATTTTGGTGACAGGCATTTTGTATCCTTAGCCCATGGTATATGTTTTCTTTTATAAATGTGTGTCACAAAAATATACCAGTTGTTAGTATACTTTTAATGTAAGTCAGAAGTGTGTAGTGTGGTTCTTTAAAAGCCATGCTTTCTTAGGCTTCATTAATAATCTTTTGTGAGTGTGGTTGTGGGAAATAATAATAGGCTCACTTTACACTGTATTAGTTACTTTTGTCATTGCTTTTATTAAAATGCCTAGCAGAAGCAACTTCAGGCGGGGCGTAGTGGGGCATGCCTTTAGTCCCGGCACTCTCTTAACCCTTGAGCCATCTCTCCAGCCCCATAGTCCAGCACTGTCAAGGCAGAGAGAGGAGCGGATCTCTGTGAGTTTGAAGACAGCCTGGTCTACATTGTGAGTTCCAGGACAGCCAGGGCTATGTAGAGTGACGCTATCTCAAAAAAAAAAAAAAAAAAAAAAAAAAAAAAAAAAAAAAAAAAAAAAAAAGAAGCAAAAAAAACAACAACAGCAGAAGCAACTTCAGAAAGGACAGGTTTATGTCGGCTCACAGTTTGTGCCACAGTTCCCGGGGGCAGATGACCTGGTGGCAGGAGCTTGAGGCAACTGGTCTCATTGCATTATATAGTCAGGAAACAAGGACGGAGGAATGCTGGGACTCAGCTCTCTTTCTCCTTTTTATGAGTTCAAGATCCCAGGTCATCAACTAATCTAGAAAATCCTTCACAGATGTGCCCAGAGACTTGTTTCCATGGTGAGTCTAAGTCCCATCAAGTTGACAATCAAGTTTAACCATGACATACAAGTTTAAGGGATTGAACCTAGGGTCTCATGCATGCTAGGCATCACCAGAACCCCCCTCAACACACACACATACACACACACTCACATACACACACAATTGTTTTCATCAGACAAAACTAAAACCTACTTCATTTCATGCAGGTATGTGTGGCAGTTTTTGTTTTGTTTTGTTTTTGGTGTTTGTTTTTGTTTTTTGTTTTTTTTTTTTTTTTTTTTTTTTTTTTTTTTTGGTTTTTCGAGACAGGGTTTCTCTGTGTAGCTTTGCGCCTTTCCTGGAACTCACTTGGTAGCCAGGCTGGCCTCGAACTCACAAAGATCCGCCTGCCTCTGCCTCCTGAGTGTGGGATTAAAGGCGTGCGCCACCACCGCCCGGCCCTTGTTTTGTTTTTGAGACAGGGTTTCCCTGCCTGTCCTGGATCTCACTCTGTAGCCCCAGGCTGGCCTCGAACTCACAGAGTTCCGCCTGGCTCTGCCTCCGAGTGCTGGGATTAAAGGTATGCACCACCACTGCCCGGCTGTATGGCAGATTTTTAGAGTAATGTTTCAGTTTGATTTTGAGTGCACATTGAAAAAACTTAGAGTATAAATGTCTTGGTCTTGTCCCTAGAAGTTCTGACTTTCCAGCATAAGGCCCTGCTATCCACAGTTTTTAAAAAGCAACCAGGTAATTTTTAATCCCTAGCTAAGTGAAAACCTCAATTTGTAAAACACTGAAAAGTGGCACTCCCGCCAGCCCGCAGCTTGACATGCCTCAGTCTCCCGGTAGCCTCCCCAGGCATGGCACAGGGCCTCGCCACACTATGGCAGCAGCGAGGCACAGCATGCTCGACTTCACGCTCGGCGCCAAAGCTGACGGTGAGGCCATTCTGAAAGGCCTTCAGTCCATTTTTCAGGAGCATGGGATGGCAGAGTCAGTGCACGCCTGGCAGGACCATGGCTATTTAGCAACCTACATGAACAAAAATGGCAGCTTTGCCAATTTGAGGATTTATCCCCATGGATTGGTGTTGCTGGACCTTCAGAGTTATGACAGTGACGTGCAAGGCAAACAAGAAACTGACAGCCTTTTGAACAAAATAGAAGAAAAAATGAAAGAACTGAGTCAGGACAGAACTGGGCGGGTGAAGCATTTACCACCATAGTTCGAGGAGGGGCCATTGACAGATACTGGCCTACTGCTGATGGGCGCCTGGTTGAGTATAACATAGATGAAGTGGTGTATGATGAAGATTCACTATATCAGAACATTAAAATTCTACACTCAAAGCAGTTTGGAAATATTCTCATCCTCAGTGGTGATGTTAATTTGGCAGAGAGTGACTTGGCGTATACCTGAGCCATCATGGGCAGCGGTAAAGAAGATTATTCTGGCAAAGATGTACTGATTCTGGGAGTGGAGATGGTGGCATATTATGTGAAATTGTCAAACTGAAACCAAAGATGGTCACCATGGTAGAGATTGACCAAATGGTAATTGACAGATGTAAGAAATACATGCGAAGAACATGTGGAGATGTCTTAGACAATCTTAAAGGAGACTGCTATCAGGTTCTCATAGAAGACTGTATTCCAGTACTGAAGAGGTACGCCAAAGAAGGAGAGAGTTTGATTATGTGATTAATGATTTGACAGCAGTCCCAATCTCTACATCTCCAGAAGAAGATTCTACATGGGAGTTTCTCAGACTGATTCTCGACCTGTCCATGAAAGTTCTGAAACAGGATGGGAAATACTTCACACAGGGGAATTGTGTCAATTTGACTGAAGCCCTGTCGTCTATGAAGAACAGCTGGGGCGCCTGTATTGTCCTGTGGAATTCTCAAAGAGATTGTGTGTGTCCTTCATACTTGGAAATTGTGGGTTTACACTGTTTGGAAGAAAGCTAAGCCTTAAAGATGAGCATCCCCTGAATGTCGTGTGCTGCAAGCCGCCTTCCTGACTTCCATATGTCCTATATACCATCAACTGAGTCAGGCAACTGGTCACGAATTCCTTCAAGTGTTTTTTTAATTATTATTTTTAATTTAAAAAAGCTAATGGGAAAATGTATATTTTAAGCTAGGGTGTTAATTTTGAAAGTCAGCTGAAGGACAATTAGACAGCCCAGCAAAGACTGCGGAATGCACTGACCCCCTAGAATGTGATTTTAGTATCTTTTTTTTTCTCTGTGTGGGTTTTGGGTTTTAGTAGATTTTAATTTGGACATGTGGAGGAGTGAATATCATTGTTTTATTCTGGAGAGAAGTTCCTGATAGTGTCCTTCCCACCATTCCCAAATTGACTTAGATATTAAAATTTGGTGCTTTAAAAAGACTTAAGTGATTAGCAGTGCTTTCAATTAAATTACAAAAGAAAAAAAACAAAACAACAAAAAAACACTGAAAAGTAGCATTTTGAAAATTCATGAACAGAATGAGAAATTGATAAATTATTAAAGAATAATGGAAGGAGTTGCAATTTTTAGACTTAGAGAAAGGACAAACTATTTAGAAAAAGACTGTGAATTCCTGAGGTAAGGAACTTGTGAGATTTTTTTCACTATAGTATGTACAATTCTTAGCATAAGCCTGAGCACACCATAGAGATTTGTTAATATATATTGGGTGAATTAAATGCATGTCATCATCGGGTACTTAAAAAATAAAGCTACAGAAATCTTTTAATATACAGAAATGTTTTATAGTGATAATGTGATGACTTCATTTTATTAATCAGATTGATTATTCAGTTGTATTTCGGCTTATTTATTTTTTGCTAGATACTGAGAATCTCTCAAATCAGTTCTATGAAGTTTGTGTTAGTCATGTAGTAAGGAAGGATATGTCAAAAACTTGAAGGGAGGGGGACAGTGGAAACTGGGTGATATGACAGACTAAGTAACTTTTCCAGGGTCATACAGCTAAGTGGTAAAACTGGAATTACAGTGACTGGAATTTAAAGTCTGTGCACTTATATACCAGATACGAAGTTTTCACAGCAGCCCTGAGAGGCAGATAGTATAAATCCTCTTCTGTTCGTTTTCAAAGGTTGTGCAGCTGGCTTGGGCACACTGCTTACTGAAAGTGGCAGACCTGGGATTGGGATGCAGACATTGTGCACTAGAAGCCCTGTTTGCTTGTTCATTTGTCTTTTGAGATAGGATCTCATTGTGTAGCTCGGGCTGGGCTCCCACTCTTACTCTTCCTGCTTCTACTTCCCGACTCATGCCACCATGCCTTACCTGGATAATTATTATAAGTGAGCCAGTTTCGTGTCAGTTATGAGTAGCCCAGAGTTTCTTGGCACTATTCATGTTTTGAAATACATAATTTGTTATTGTGTCCTATATACTGTAGAAATCTGGTGCCAACAATACTATTCTCTCAAAGGGAAACATAGGAATGCTTCTAGACACTTAAGATAGCCTCTGGGGCAAAACCATCTCTAGTTGAGAACCACTGGATTAGTTCCTTGTGTTTTTCTTTTCTGTTATTGGCTTAATAGCTTGTGCTAAGAGCAGAAAGAGCATTAGCTTTGACCTTTCTGTGGAAGTTATTGTTTTATATTTCAACACTGCTTGTTCTATAAGAGTTATTTCAAAAACACTTGCCATTCTATAAGGCTTACTCTAAACTAGATAATATAAATCCATACAGTTATCTACCTCATGTATGTGAGTCACGTGTGTCACAATAAGGCCAATGTGCAAGAGGGGAGCACCAGTCAAGTTCTTTACTGTGTGAATCCTGAAGTCTTGAGTGTTCCTTTTGACCATATGTACATGTTTCTCTGATAGTAACCTCAGTGAGATTTAAACTACTTGGAGAAGCTGTGGTTTATTTGTGTAATTAACTATGAAAAGCTGATTCTTCATAATGTTTAATATGAATACAGTACTAAATAATTCAGTCAGCTAACATCTCCACTAAAGAGCCTTCAACTGTGTGTCCATTATATAGATCACACTTTAACCATTATATTGTAACCTTCTGCTCATTTTGTGTCATTGCAGCTATAATATTAAAAAAGAAAGTAGTTTTTGTTGTCTGAACTGAAATTGACCTAGTTACCATCAGGTTATGCTGGTTGTCCATTCAAAAATATTTGCTATTAGATTAAGTGTCATATTTAACAGAAGATCTTGGCTCTAAGAATTGAGAATGTTCATTTCACAGTTTTAATGTTTAATATGTAAGGTCTGTGTTTGCTTTTTTTTTTTTTTTGCCATGACCTGATTTAACTGACCTTTTCAGTTCCTCAGCCACCAGACATAACTGACTAAAGAGCTGCTTTTGCATCCACATCAGTGATGGGCTTGTGGTGATTTATTTTCAGGTTGAGATTACAATTACTCTTAGCATCCTCAGTCATCTAAATTCAGAGTTGAATTACTTCACAAAATGTTTTTACAGTTCCCCTTTTGGAATATTTGTTTACTCTCTTGAACCTTGGCTGCTTCGTTGGTACATTACAGGTTTGTAAAAATAATAAATTTATCAACAGGTCAGACTCTTACTACTTTTTTGCTGCTAGTTGTAGTATACTTTTAATGGAATTGCCTCCCTCTTGGACCTGTCTGACTTAGTGGTTAACCTAAGCATTATTTCCAGAGTAAACATAAAATATAATCCTGACCATATCAAAAGCCACTTTATAACAGTAAAATACTGCATTTAAAATTTTTATTGTATGTGCTTGTGTTTACACATGGTCTCTACAATAAGATTGCTATTAAGACATTACCAAAAATATACATATATACTTATGGATTCCAGATTGTGATAAATTCCAAAAGAAAAACTTTGGAGTGTTGTGAGAGTTTAATGAAGAGTCAGTAGATTCAATATAGATTGAGATGAGAAAAGGCCCTATTAGAAATAAGAGCTAAATTATCTGCTTACTTTGGAAAACTGCTGTGCAAAGAATGTTTCAGAAAAAAGGACTAGCATGTATGAATTGTGGGTATAAGATAGAGGGAACAGTACCTGCTGAGGCAGAATGAAAACGAATTTTCTAAAGAAGTATGGATTTGCTTTTTATTGCGCATCCACTAAAGTTTTTGGGGTTTTTTGTTTTTTGTTTTTTGTTTTTTTTTTTGGTTTTTCGAGACAGGGTTTCTCTGCATAGCTTTGCGCCTTTCCTGGAGCTCACTTGGTAGCCCAGGCTGGCCTCGAACTCACAGAGATCCGCCTGGCTCTGCCTCCCTAGTGCTGGGATTAAAGGCGTGCGCCACCACCGCCCGGCTAAAGTTTTTGTTTTTTTTTGTTTTTCAAGATGGGGTTGTGGCGGTATTGTGTTCCCCAAAATATTGTGTACTCTAATAAATTTATCTGGGGTCAGAGAACAGACCACTAGATACAAAGGCTAGAAAATGGTGGCACTCACACCTTTAATCCTAGCATTCCAGAGATAGAAATCCCTCTGGATCTCTGTGAGTTCAAGGCCACATTGGAAATAGCCAAGCATGGTGACACACGCCTTTAATCCCAGAAAGCCAGCCTTTAATCCCAGGGAGTGGTGGTAGAAGCATAAAGATATATAAGGTGTGAGGACCAGAAACTAGAAGCTTTTGGGTTAAGCATTTGGCTGGTTAAGCATTTCAGGCTTTTGAAAGTAGTTCAGCTGAGAGCCATTGGGATGAGGACTCAGAGGCCTCCAGTCTGAGGAGACAAGACCAGCTGAGGATCCGGCGAGGTGAGATAGCTGTGGCTTGTTCTGTCTCTCTGATCTACCAGCATGGATCCCAATAACTCGCCTCAGGTTTGATTTTATTAATAAGAACTTTGAAGATTCCTGCTACATGGGGTTTCTCTTTGTAGCCTTGGCTGTCCTGGAACTCACTATGTAGACCAGTCTGGCCTTAAACCCAGAGATCTGCTTGCCTCTGCCTCCTGAGTGTTGGGATTAAAGGCGGTGCCACCACTGCTAGCATCCACTAAACTTTTAAAGCAAGGGAAGTCAAGTGTCAGGTGTGTTTTAGGATTTTCTTTCTGACAGAATGGAGATGTGATGGAATGAAAGGAAAATTGAAATTTAGAAAAGAATGTTTTTTAACTAAGGACATTAAGCAGAGTAACTTAAATGATTTGTCTCAGTTAAAAAAAGAAAGAAATAGATTGGAAAAATAGTTCAGAATGGTTGGAAAAGATATTACTGCTCTTGCTTTACTGGCCCTGTACTTCACTTACCTAGTAGGTATACTGATCCATACTTCTGATCCACTAAGCACTTGTACACGTGTCTACATACATACATACATGAAGACACTCATACACATAAATAAAAATAATAAGTCTTTAAAAACTTAGTTGCACGGGCAGTGGTGGCGCATGCCTTTAATCCCAGCACTCGGGAGGCAGAGGCAGGCGGATCTCTGTGAGTTCGAGGCCAGCCTGGACTACCAAGTGAGTTCCAGGAAAGGCGAAAAGCTACACAAGAAACCCTGTCTCGGAAAAAAAAACAAACAAAAAAAACTTAGTTGCATGGCTGTTTTACCTGCATGTATGTGTGCACCACTTGCAGACTTGGTGCCCAAAGAGTCCAGAAAAGGAGGTTGGATCCCTAGAATTGGAGTTACAGGTGGTTATTAGCTGTCATGTATATGCTGGACTCAAACCTGCATCCTCTGTAAGAGCAGCTGATGCGCTTAACTACTGAGCCATCTCTCAGAATAATAAAATCTGTTTTAAAAAGAGATTTGGGAGCCAGACATGGTGGCACATGCCTTTCATTCTAGCACTCAGAGGCAGAGACAGGTGGATCCTATGAATTCAAGGTCAGCCTGATCTACAATGCTTATAAAGGAAAACTTTTAGTTGGGGTAGCTCGCTTACAGTTCAGAGGTTTAGTCCATTATCGTCAGATAAGAAGCAAGGCAGCATGCAGGCCAATAGGGTGCTAGAGAAGGAGCTGAGAGTTCTTACATCTTGACTCATAGACAACAAGAAGTGTTCTGAGACACTGGGTGTGATCTGAGCATATGTGAGACCTCAAAGTCTGCCTCTACAGTGACATGCTTCCTCCAGCAAGGACATACCTACTCCAACAAAGCCACACCTAATAGGGCCACTCCCTTTGGGGGCCATTTTCTTTCAAACCAGCATACCCCTCCAGTATAATTTTATAAATTCAATGGCTTAAAGATCATTGTAAGTACTTCTTCGTTTGCTTGCCGATTTCTGTTATTCTGTTCTTTCAACCACATGCTTTTTTGTTTTTAATTCTTGTGGTCTCTCTAGAACAGCAGTTCCCAACCTTTTGGGGATCAAATATCAGATATTTACATTACAATTCATAACAGCAGCAAAATTACAGTTATGAAGTAACAATGAAATATGGCTGGCAGGGGGTGGGGGCTCCACAATGTAAGGAACCATATTAAAGGGTTGCAGCATTAGGAAGGTTGAAAACCAATGCTCTAGAAGTTAGTGAAGGTTACAAATAATCAGTGTTGATGGTTGAGCATGGTTGACTGATGCCTTTAATATTAGTGATTTAGAGACAGGAACATGAAGATCATGAGTTTTAGGCCAGTCTGCGCTACATAATAAGCTCTAGGTCCATTTGGGCTATGTAGAGTAAGATGCTATCTCCTCCTCCAAAAAAAAATCCGCATTAGAGGTCTAATGTGGGCTTCCTTGGTGTTTAAATGAGGTTATTTCTTGCAGAGGAAGTAGATGTTGATTCTGTGGACTAGAAGTAAGAGATCTAGGCAATCTGCATTCTAGGAATGTAGGAGACACCTCTGAATCTCTGTATGTATATGATATAGTCCTTTGTGGTGGTAGAATTTACCATCTCTCTTTCAGGCTATACTCTCCAGGCAGAAATATTTGAAATATTACCTTTTCTCTACAGATCTTGAGTAGATACACATACTTTGTGGCAAAAATTAAGAGGTTCTTGAAATTGTGATTTGTATCTTCAACAAATTTATTAAGAAGTTTTTTTGTTTTGTTTTGGGTTTTTTGTTTTGTTTTGTTTTTTTTTTTTTTGGAAAGGGCAGTAATTTTGATTTTACAGAGTCACTTGTTAGAAAAAGAAAAAAGGAGACACTTTTTAAAGAAAGTTGAACATGATTAATCTGACAAGGGAATAATTTAGATTCTCTTCATGGGTCTCTTTTTTGCTTTAGCTGTATTCAGGAAAGCAAAAGGCTGACAGGAGCGTACTTGAAAAGTATAGTAGAACTTCTCTCCCTGCTGACCTAAGACAAAAAGGGGGGTTCTCAATTAACAATTTATAGTGTTTTGTGAAAATGGACTTTCTGAATTGTTAATTGTGGTGTTAAATGCAAACACTTCTTTGGGAATCTGATCATAGGTGAATAAAGAATTTTGAAACAAAGATCGTTTGGATTGGGAAAGACTAAGTAAATACAGGGAGTTTTGGTGAAATCAGATTTTATTCATTATGTAAAAAGGAAAAAAAAAAACAGTAGAATTCACATGGATTTGTTAAACACTTGTTGGTGTTTAAAATATACCGAGTTCGTCATTAATCGTTTTCTATGTAACACAGATACTTCTTTTCTTCTGATGAATTCCAATAAATTAAGGGAAAAAAAAAGAAGGGGTTTCTCTAAAGGTGTGCAAATAGAAGTACCTCCGAGAACTTCAGATGACAAAATTGCCCAGAACCTAGGAGCTGTGTGTCACTCTGCAATAAGGCTGTTAGTTACAAAGAGAGGGGCAGTCTAAAATGTTAAGAATGGAACTGAGCTTTTCCTTTGAAGTTTTAAAGTATCTTAAAAGTCTGTTTCTACTTTGTCAATATAATTTCAGTGTTTTATTTAACTTAATTTTATCCTCCTTTTAATCTTTTAAGACACGTCTTTTCCCTGGGTTGCTAAAGCCAGCCTTGAATTCCTGGGTTTAAACTATCTTCCCACCTTAACTGGGACTGTAGGCATGAACTACCAAGTCTGTCTTGTTTCTACTTTTAAATTTCTTTTAGAAATAAATCTTTAAAAGCGTGTACATTTTACATCTAAAAATTTACTAGCTTCTGTTTTTTAAAAAACGTTTATTCTCTCTCTCTCTTCCTCTCTCTCTCTCTCTCTCTCTCTCTTTCTGTGTGTGTGTGTGTGTGTATGTGTGTGTGTGTGTGTGTGTGTGTGTGTGTGTGTACACGTGTGTGGAGGTCTAGAGTACACATATTTGGAACTCAGGTCCTTCTTGCCACAGTGTGGTTTTTTGTTTGTTCGTTTGTTTGATTTTTGTCTTTGTTTTCCGAGACAGGATTTCTCTGTGTAACAGCCTTGGCTGTCCTGGAACTCACTCTGTAGAGCCAGGCTAGCCCTGCCCCTGCCTCCTGAGTGGGACCTTGTTTTGACATAAGATCTCTTTTGTTTCTGCCACTGCACTGTAGATATGATTCTAGCTAATTCTCCTATCTTGCCGCTTATCCTACCATAGAAGTGCTAGAGTTAGACAGGAGCCTTTCTTGATATGGATTCTGGGATCAAATTTATCTAGTCAGGTTTGCACAGCAGTATTCCACTAGAACTTGCCCCAAGACATCTCACCAGCCTTAGCTTCATTATTTTTTTAATCTAAAATGTTACCTAAAAGTTTTAATAGAATTAGACTTTTAACAGATTGCAGGATCATTTAAGTTTTTCTGTCAATGTCCTAACTTTATGGTAGGTTTGTAATTCTTGTGAAGGGATGCCTTTCAAATACTCAGCATCTGGGTTTTCTCCTAGGCTTTCCTGACAAGAAAAAGCCTTTGGTTATCTCCTTTTAACCTTTAAGGTTTACCACTGATCTCCATTCTCAGATTTGTGAATTACATGCATGTCTTTTTTTTTTTTTTTTTTTGAGACAGGGTTTCTCTGTGTAGCTTTGCGCCTTTCCTGGGACTCACTTGGTAGTCCAGGCTGGCCTCGAACTCACAGAGATCCATCCTCTGCTCCCGAGTGCTGGGATTAAAGCGTGTGCGCCACCACCGCCTGGCTACATGCATGACTTGTTCCTTTCTTTTTTCTCTCAATATTTTTCTCTTCCTTCCTTTTTTTTAAGGTTTTTTTTTTTTTTTTTTTTTTTTTTTTTTTGTTTTTTCGAGGCAGGGTTTCTCTGTAGCTTTGGAGCCTGTCCTGGACTAGCTCTGTAGACCAGGCTGGCCTCAAACTCACAGAGATCCACCTGCCTCTGCCTCGAGTGCTGGGATTACAGGCATGTGCCACCACTGCCCGGCTCTTTCTTCATTTTCTATCACATCTGTTTAAATGACATGAATTGAATATGCCATGTTTCAGAGAGTTGCCATCTACTAAGGCTTTAATTTCTTTTATTTATACTTAATAATTTGATTACCCATACTTAAAATGTATTTCAATGCTGAATCATATTTTACTCTTTCTGGAGGTATTTTAAAGTCACAATTAATCTCTACATTTGTAATGCCATGGTACATGTAACAACTGAATAACAATGGCATGAGTATCCTTTCTTGTTTTGTAGTGTGTTTATTTGTGGGGGTTTTGGTGTTGTATTTTCAAAGCTGGATCTTGCTACAGAGCTCAGCCTGGCCTTAAACTAGTGATCTTCCTTCCTTGACTTCCTGAGTTCTAGGATTGTAGGCATGTGCCACGAAGGCCAGTTAGCACGGGTGTCTTTAAGCTGTACATGCACACACAATGACTACATTAAGGTATAGGCTAAATTCAACCCTGTTATGTGAAGAACCTCTTAGAAGAATTAAGATTTTATTTTTAAGCTGTTGTGTTTGTATTTTTAAAAAGCCAGAAGTTCCTAACAGAGCTGATCTTTACCAGGTTTTGTTTCAGTGTTTGATGGCATTAACAATGGCAATAAACAGGTAGGAGGACCAGTAAGTCCCTTAGTGTCTCAGATCTAGTGCAGGCCCTCTAAGTTAAATAAATCTCTTTTGTAGACCTAGGAAAGTTCGAACTTCTTGGCCCTTAAGCTTGGCCAGTGTACAGCTCTTGGTCCACATTGTCTGAGACTCTTTGACACTAAAGATTTGATAGATCTCTGGAACATTTCTAGTGACTGTGGTCTCCAGTTCTCTTCTTTGGCTCCTTCCCGTTGTTTGTCTTCCTTTAGCCTCACCTATGCCTTCCCTTGCCCGTCTTCCTGCCCTAGTCACTCTTAGACTGTTGAGTTTCCCAGGTAGCGGCTGGCTGACTGCCGTCCCACTTTCACAGCCTGGCCTATTGCTGCCGCTGCTGTTCTGCTGTCGTCTCCACCGTGCTCCTGTCTGGGTGTGTTATCAGCTCAGCCCACACAACTAAAATAGGCAGGAAAGACCAGAGACGCGCTTTTTGTTGAACCTAATGTTACCTCCCCAGAGCCAGAGCGGCAGCTCAGGGAATGCTTCAGTTTACTGATGGAGCAAGCCTAGGTAGCTTGCTTATGTAGCTTCAGAAAGACAGACTTTCTTTTACCACCATCAAAGCTATCATGAATTGTTTTAAACTAATAACCCCATAGACCAAAACTATAAATCAGCCTCCCCCCTTTTGTTAGAGATTGGGTCTCATCTTAGGCTGTCCTTGGACTTGTTATATAGCTGAGGCTGGCCTTAGCTCCTAATCCTCCTGCCTATATCTCCCAAGGGTTGGGATTACAGGCATGCATAACAATGTCCATTTTGTTTTCACATTTTGACTATTAGGAATATTGCTGTTAGAAGCATTCACATATACTTTTTATGTGTTTTGTTACATATTCCTGTACAATGTGTTTTCTATTAATAAACCATTCTAAGGTGTATTACATAAACAACCATTATTTTCCGTTGTAAAGCATACTATTGTGGACTACACTAATGTTGGCTGAGTTCAAATCATGCATCTTTGACCAGTTGGTGGTTCTAGATATCTATCTATTCTAGAATAGCTTTAAATGGCACAACATAATGCTAGTAGGCTAGCTGAGGCATGTTCTTAGAGCTGAGCAGGTCAGAGGTGAAAGAACAAGCAAAGTTCAGTTGTGCAAGATAGCAAGAAGTAGTTCATATTTGCATTTCAAACCTTTGCTTGGGTCATGTTTGCTAATACCATGTTGCAAGATATCACAAGAACAACCAAGTTACTTGAAGAAGCCCAGGGTCAGAGTAGAAAGAAGACTTGCAAAGTTGCAGACTAAAAGGTGTGCCTATTAGAAAGCCATTAATTGGGGGCATTAATGCAATCAGTCTGTCACACACAAACCATTCTTTTCTCTATCCTAATGCTTTTGCATTTTTCTTCCTCTGTTTTACTGGTTTTCTCTTTCATGTGTGCATTCTGAGATTGCTCCTCTTCCTTCAGATTAATAGCCACCCATCTGTGTCCTGGTCCAGCTCACCTTTTGTTTTGTTTTTTAATCACGGTCTGAGATATGCTATATTTGTTTAATGCTTGACTTTATGCAGCTAGATTGTGTATTCATGAGGTCAAGGACTAAAACCAAGATAATTATTGAATTGTTGGGAGGCATGAGCTAATAGAGACAAGTATATAAACAGTGCTAGGTATAAGATAAGCTGTGTATAAAGTTAATATACTATGTATGGTACAATATTCTTAGTACCTACTTGTTATTAGAGTGAGTATACAGAGCAAATTGAATGGATAACTGGAGAGATTTTTTTTTTTTTTTTAATTTTTTGAGACAGGGTTTCTCTGTGTAGCTTTGCACCTTTCCTGGAACTCACTCTGTAGCCCAGGTTGACTTCCAACTCACAGAGGTCCACCTGCCTCTGCCTGCAAAGTGCTGCGATTAAAGGCATGTGCCACCACCGCCCGGCGAGATTTTTAATAATAGAATTACAAAATCTAAAAACAAATTTTTGGAAGATGAAAAGCCATATATAGTAAATGAGCCAGATACTGCTTTCTTTAAATTTCATTTATTTTATGTATATGAGTAATTTGCCTGCATGAATATATGTGCACTATATATGTGCCTATGGATGGTTATGAACCACCATGTGGGTGCTGGGAACTGAATCTAGGACCTCTGCAAGAACAGCAAGTGCTCTTAATCACTGAGTCATCTTTCCGGCCCCAAGGTACTATTTTTCAGTTGAATATAATAACATCATATCTGTAAAATATTCATATACCATGAAATGATCCCTCTAAAATATTATTTCACAATTTATCAAAAATGCATTAAATCCCTAAGCATACATTTTTACTCTTCATCTCTTAAGCCTCTTCTTCTCATCCCCCATTTGTTGGAGATTGTTGAATCTTAAAGTTACCATTCCTTGTTCTGTTATTTTGTTTGTTCGTTGTGAATTTTTTTGATTTGTTGGGTTTTCGGTTTCTTTTGAGCATTGCTTTTAGAACTTGTGAGTAAAAGACTAAGTTGATTATAGTAGAACTCTTTGCAGTTCTGTAAATCTGGCCTCTTTTCTAAATGGAAATCTTACTGTGGACTCTGCCAAGTGAGTGCTAAGTATTCATTGACTAGCATTCTTCTAGGGTGCAAGGGTTATAGCAGGTCATGACTAGAGTCACCCCAGTTACAAATGTAAGGATGTCCTTAGTATCTTTTTTAACTTTACATTTATTTATTGTGTATGTGATGATGTGGGCAGTGGCACAAGCATGCTATGGTTAGTGTGTGGAGGTCAAAGGACCATTTGCAGGATTTAGTTCTCTCTTTCCACCATAAGAGTACTGGGGATTGAATTCAGGCTTGGTAGAAAGTGTCCTCACCTGTTGTGCCATTTCACAGGCTCTTTTTAAAAAACAATTTGTTTTATTATTTGTGTGTGTAAGTAGTACATGTGTATAAGCACAGGTGCACATGTGCCATGGTGCTTGAGCGTCGAGGTCAAGAGACAACTCTCAGAAGTGGTTTCTCTTCTTGCATTGTATGATCCAGAGAGTGAGGGTTTAGAGGTTCCTTGCAAGGGAATAGTTCAAGTGAGGCAAGAAGGAAATCCAGTTCAACCAACTTAGTTAGCCAGTGTTGGGTCAAACTCTTGGAGTCTGACTCCAAACAGTTTATTTTTGACATTTTTAAACATAGTACAACCATTGGGAAAAAATTTCTGGTGACAATGATCACAATAAAGTTTAGGGCATGACTACATTGAAACTCTTTTACAAAGTACATGTCTTTTTACAAAGTACCTGTGACCTCTTTCATAAGAATGGCTTCTATTGATTGAGAAACAATGTTCAGGAGTCTGGGGAGAGTCTAGTCTGGGAGATTCAGGTGAGACCTGGCCCTACAGGAGTAAAGATCACCAGGTTTTAACTACATCCATTTCCAGCTTTCCAAGCAGAAACAGGTATAAATCCTTCTGTTGAAGAGAGAAGCCTGTGTGTTTATTTTAACATTCCTGCTTTCTCTCATGCTGTCTGTGAGCACATGTGATGTTACTCACTGAGCTATATCATTGGTCTGCCTTGGTTTTTGAGACAAGGTCTCTCGCTATGATCTGGGGCTCTTCAATTATCCTGGGCTGATTGACCAGCAAGACTCAAGGATCTGCCTGTCTTAAAATTTCTTGGAACTGTCTATGTCCATCAAACCATTGAAATTTGTAGATTGTTGAAATTAGCAATGTTACAAAAAAATTATGAGTTGGCAGACAATGAGATAGCTCAGTGGGTAAGGCAACCTGCCTTCAAGACTGATGACCTGACTTTGACCCCCAAAACCTGCATGTTGGAAGGAGAGAATTGACTTCCAGTGTCCTATGTATGTGCATGTGTGCACACACAACCCACATGAATCAACGTAATTAAAGATTTTTAGATCATTAATTGAATGTTTATAAAACTATTAAGAGGAAATAAAAATACATGTACTGAATACATGTACATCCTGTACCAAAATAATTTAAGGAAGGATGATTTTCTCTGGCTTACAGTTTTTAAAAGAAAATAAGCTCCATCTTTTGGTGTGGTGAAGTGGCTACAGGAAGACAAGGCATCAGGAGCGTGAGGTAGCCAGTCACATTGCATCTGTAGGAAGCAAAGAGATAAATGAATGCTAGTGTTCAGTTTGCTTCCTCCTTTTTATTCAGTCCGGGACCTCAGTTCATGGAATGACAGCCCATATTCAGAGTAGGTTTTTCTTTCTTCGTTAAACTTCTTTGGAAATGTCCCCATAGACTCTCCTAGAGGTGTGTCTCCTAGGTGATTCTGATCCCAGTTTCAGTGAGCCCTTGTACTCTGACTTTTCGTTTGTTCTCATCTTAGAACAATTCAACTTGCACATGGCTACCACTGTAAGGCAGCTGATTTCGGCTAAACTTTTCCAGGCATTATTTGATGGTGCACAATATATTCTTTCATAAAGAGAAATAATAAAAATCAGTCAAGTTCACACTAAAGATTAACCATCACACTAACAAACCCTAAAAAGCATTTTCTTTCAGGTAGACAGCCCCCAAATTTTGGGGAAGATGAAAATAGATTTTCATGATTTATCCTGTGTATATATGTACATATATATGTATAGAATTTTAAATGTAGGTTCCATAGTATAGAAAATGTGTTATTTGTATTTCTGGGTTTACTAATATAGTAATTGCCAGTTTTGACTGTTTATTCTGACTCTGCAGGTATATTTGAATTCTCTTATAGGTGGGGATTATTACTAGTATAGGAAAAAAGGTTAAGATAGTTATTAATAATCATAAAACTCTAAACTCTAAAACTTAGAATACTGATAGTTACTACATTCTATTTTTCTACATTAAAATATTTCTAATTTGTGTGCTAAGTGATCTTTATTTAAATTCCTTTATTTATTTATTTTTTAGGTGTGGAATATCAAGCAAATGATTAAGTTGACACAAGAACATATAGAGGCCCTATTGGACAAATTTGGTGGGGAGCATAATCCACCATCAAATATACTTGGAGGTAAGGTTTTTTAGTATCTCTTTATAGTAATTTTGAGGGAAAATTTATAAAAATGTTTTTATAGTAGTAGTTTGGTTATTTTAGAGAGTAAGAATTAGAAACATACTGGAAGAATTAGCTTTACCTGTTTTTATTTCTTAGTCTTGTTTTTTCACTTGTTACAATCTACATGGGTTAGTTTTATTTGGGAAATGTCAAAACTGAGAGGGATGTCCCCTATAAACTTAAATATTGTCTGAATTTAAAAAAAGACCTGGGCAGTGGTGGTGCACGTCTTTAATCCCAGCACTTGGAGGCAGAGGCAGGCGGATCTCTGTGAGTTCGAGCCAGCCTGGGCTACAGAGTGAGATTTCAGGAAAGGTGCAAAGCTACACAGAGGAAGAGAAATCACACTATTTTGGTAGTCAGCAAAATGAGTTACATACTGGAACGTGGAATGGTTTTGTAAAATATCTTTTCCAAAATAAGTTCCCCATAGTTGGTTTCTGCCTTCTCATAGATACAATTTATAATATTGGGATGGCCCAACATTGTTCAGTCTTAATGCTTAATAACGATGCCTTGGACTTGTGTCCACCTTCAGTTATAAATCTGTAGTTAACTATTGTTGATAGTCATGTGAGACACTAGGTACTATATAATCAAGCTTGTTCTTAGTTTCCTTCTGAAAGTCAGTCCATTTCTCAGCAAGCAAGCTGTTGTGGAATCTACAGCCAACACTGCTTAGCACACTTCCATTGTCTTTCTCCATAACTCTTGCTCAGTTATAATCACACACAAAGGTGATCTAAATTATAAAAGACCAGAGCCATGCTGGCACATGCCTTTTAGAAGGCAGAATTTTAGAAGGCAGAGCAGATGGATCTCTGTGAATTTGAGGCTAACCTAGGCTATATAGCGAGTTCAGGACAGCCAAGGCTACACTGGGAGACTCTGCAACAAAAGATCAGGTTAACATTTAGCTTCAAAACCCAGAGATTTTTAAAGCATGGTTTGAATGACTTCTAACTAAATTTTCTAATTTAGCAACCTAATTATTTTTTAAGGACAAATTAAGTCTTCATTATTTGGGGAGAAAGTTAAGTTTTGTGTTTATAAAACAAATCTTGGAACTTTGGAACACTAACTAAACTGTTCTCTTTGACTTCTTTATATGACTTACTTCAGATCACACTGTTGCTTGTGGTATCAATGCCAGGACTAGAATTCCTGTCCCAGATACTGTTAGTGTACTTTCACTTGTATATATAGTATAGGAGGCCAAGCAAGAAAGTCAGAAGGAGGTATATAACCTTAGTGAAACTGGTTGTTCTGTTTACCAAACTTAAAAGCATAAGTAGCAGTTTGTCTCCTTCTGTTTATTGGGAATTTTCCACGTTTGAAACAATGAACATGTCTATTTACAGTTGTGATGGATTGCTTTAGCCATACAATACTTCTCAAACATTTGAATACTTGAAAATTGATTAGTAAAAAGCAAAAACATTTATGCTTACTCTTATTTTGTGCCTGTGCTATGTTAAATCCTTTAAATACTTAATTTCCATTTTATAGGTGAAACAAGAGGTTAAGTAACTTATCTCAAGTGATACTATTGATAAGGGGAAGCAGGCAGATATCTAACTCATAAGTCTGTGATAATGATCACTGCCTTATACTGCTGTTTTGCTATCCTGTTGTGTCTCTCCTCTTACTTCATCACCAGGCAGCTCTTATTTAAGCTAAACATTTCTAATTTTCTTAACCATTCTTTGTGATATAATTGTTGACCTTTTATTAGATGTATTTGATTGGTTTCCTTTTAGAATTAGGCATACAAACTTGAATTGTATATTCAATATATATGTAACATCAGAGTAAAATTTAATGGGTTATTTTATTAGTATATGACAAAGAAGTAGATTCTTATTCTCATGAACTAGTACTACACAATACAGCTACATTGAGTATTTGTGAAATATTTTAGGAAAAATGAGAATAGTATTACATGTAATAATTTAAAAATTGAGTTTATCATTACAAAATAGCATATTTCCTGACATAAATTAAGTGTTCTACAAATAGGGATATTCAGTAAATACCTGCTAATATTTGTACTGTTTGTGGTGATAAAAAAAAAAACAAACAAACATGTGTAAGAGGCAAAAATCTGTCTCTTCAAATAGCTTGTGCTTCATTGGGGGGTGGGAAGTGTAGACAGTGACATACAAAGACCTTAGAATATACACTTATTACCACTTGCTACACGTGAAGAAGACTGACAGGAGATTGGTGCTTAGCTGTGGAAACCTGACACTCAGATACTGAGATTTGAAGGCCGTAAGTCAAAAGCCAGTTCTCCTGATGACCCACTGAGGTGCACCCTTCTTCATGTTTTCAGTTTCACTCCCTAGAGTCTTGTTGTTTTTTGGGTGTGTTGTTTTGTTTCGTTAGAATAAAACATACATTGAATTTACCACTTTTTTTCTTGTATTAGTTATAAGCTTTTTTAATTTTAGACAAAAAGAGAGGAAATGTGGTGATATTGTGTTCCCCAAAATATTGTGTACTCTAATAAATTTATTTTTATTAGAAAATATTTTTTCATGATGTTAGCAGATTCAGCACAGCCAGACTGTTACACAGAGAAACTCCATCTCAAAACAAACAAACAAAAGGCTGGAGAGATGGCTCAGAGGTTAAAAGCACTGGTTGCTCTTCCAGAGGTCCTGAGTTCAATTCCCAGCAACCACATGGTGGCTCACAACCATCTGTAATGAGATCTGATGCTCTCTTCTGGCCTGCAGGCATATATGTAGGCAGAACCCTGTATACATAATAAATAAATCTAAAAACAAACAAACAAAACAAAAACAAGTATCTTATTTTGTAACCATCACCATAATCCATCTCCAGCACCTTTCATCACCTATCTTTTTTATTTTACATATTAACTACCAAATCTGCATTTTCTTCTCCCCATAGTCTGTAGTAACAATGATTTTACTCCTGTGTCTGTGAATTTGACTGTTATAATGGAATCATACAGCGTTTGTCCTTTTGTGACTGGCTTATTTTACTTAGCATGTTTTCAAGGATTATACATGTTGTAACATGGATAGTACATGTGTAAAAATTTCCTTCCTTGCCAGGGGAAATACTTGTGGTAGAATGCTTGCCTGATTTCTGGATGATTGGATTACTTTCACCTTTACTCATTATGGAAAATGCTGAGATGAGCATGGGGAAAGATAATTGAGTTCTTGCTTTCAATTCTTAAAACAAATTTTAACATTATATTTATTTACCGAACACACTGCACACACCACAGTGCATGTCTGGAGGTCAGTAAGCAACTTGGGGGAGTTAATTTTCAGGTCATCAGGCTTAGTGGCTTTAAAATCTCTGTTATTTGAAGCTGATGTTAACCTGATCATTTGTACTGTAGGTTTATTTTGTGTACAACTAACTAATGATTAGAGATGAGCCAGAATTATAAGAAAGGGCAGAGAAGGTGTGGTGAGCAGTGTGGTTCTTAGCTTGACTGGCCCTCATGTCTTTGAGTTTATACCCAGAAATAGAATTGCAGGATCATAAAGTGATTCTATTTAATTATTTAAAGGAAACTCTCATACTTTTTATTGGTTTGTTTGTTTGTTTGTTTGTTTGTTTGTTTGTTTTGAGATGGGGTTTCTCTGTCTTAACAGTCCAGGCTGTGCTGGAACTCACTTTATAGACCAGGCTTGTCTTGAACTCACAGAGATCTACCTACCTCTCCCTCCCAAGTACTGGAATTAAATGCATGCGCCACTGGTGCCTGGCTCTCATACTATTTTATATCATGCCTATACCACTTTACTTTCTTACCATCAATAAATGCACAGGATTGTACTTTCTCAACATCCTCACCAACACTGAATATTTTGTATTTTAGCTTTTATAATAACCATTGTAATGAATATAAAATGTTATTCTCTTGTGGTTTTGCTTTGCATTTCCCTAATGATTATGATGTTAAGATCTTTTTACAGTTTATTGGTTATGTGGATGTCTTCTTTGGAGAAATGTTTTTGTAAACCCATTGTCTAATTTATAATTGGATTGTTTGGTTTTAGTTTCTGAGTTGCAGTTCTTTTTTAAAAATTAATTAACTTGCTTATTTATTCATTCATTCATGTTTGTGGACCAGAAGACAATTTTCAAGAATTGTTCTCTCCTTCCATCTGTGTTGGTCCTAGGGATCAAAACTTAGATTGTTAGGTTTGGTAGCAAGTATCTTTATTCACTGAACCATCTTGCCAGCCCTCTTTTATATTCTTTTTTATGCCTAAGAATATCGTGACATTCTCATTCAGACTACTGCAGGTCAGTCCCTGGCCAAATAGGCTTATGGCCATATCATAATGCAAAATTCATTTAACCCAACTTCAAGTCCAAAGTCTCTTCTGAGACTCTAGGTCATCTCTTAATTGTAACCCTTATAAAATCAAAAAGCAAATGATATACTTCCAATATATAAGGCACAGAATTTATATTACCATTCCACAAGGGTAGAATGGAAGCGTGGTGAAAAAATATAGGACAAAGCAAAACCAAACCCAAGAGTATAAAATTCTGTAGCTCCTATGTCTGATGTCTGGGACTTGAGTTTCAAAGGATTTCAATGGCTCGGCCCACCAGATTTTCTGCCTGTAACATACATTTCTCTCTCTCTTGGACTGATTCTACTCCCTGTTATGCAACTCTTTTTGGCAAATATCTCACATCTCTGATATCTCTAACATCTTGTGATCTCCAGTGCAACTCAGGTTTCACTTTCATAGCTTCACACAATTTGAAATTTATCTTGCTTGTTGATCTATGGTTCACCTGTCAACCACCATAATCCTAAAGAAAGAAAAAAAATGTGTTTGCCCTTGAAAAATTCTTTCCAGGATTTCTTCTACTTCTCTAATTTTCCTATATATTTTCAATTAATGAATTTGAATATCTTCTCTGTGGAAGAGATAGTGTTAAATGCTTTAAAAATTATTTTACGATTCTTTGTTTTATATGTGTGTATGTGTGTATGTGTGCACACACAAATGTCTGTGCATGAATATGTACCATGTTGTACATGAGGTCAGAAGACAATTTTCAGGAGTTATTTCTCACTTTCCATCATGTGGTCCCAAGGATTGAACTCAGGCTTGGTGGCATGTGCTTTTAATGCTGAGCCATCTAGCTCTAGCTCTAGCTAGCATCTAGCTAGCTCTAGACGCTTTTTCTACTTGTTTCTGTACCTGATATATGGAGTCCAGAATTGACGAGATAACTGCTTCATGGCAGCTAGGAAGCGAAGAGAAAAACAAGAAGGAGGTAGAAATTTAGAAGGAGCTCTTCAAAGGCAGACCTAGTCTTAATACTCACTAGACAGAGGCAAGCTGTAAGTTCCACATCAGCCAATACTGAAGTACTACATATTAGAAACCCTATCTTTAAAAAAGAAATGTTCCTAATAGTCTTATTACCGTTATACTAGGTCTTGCCTCTTACAGGTTCTACCACTATAATAAAAAGGGCACTGCCTTTAACATGTGGCCTTTGGGGGTCATTTTAGATCCAAACCAAAACAGTCATCAACATAGCATTCTTAAAAATATGTTGGCAATCTTTTTCATCTTGAGATGTCAAACTGTAAACACTGAAGACACGTTTCAATTTCTACAATGAGAAGAGTACCAGAATATAGGTCGGTTCATTGTTATATATCTGGTGGACAGTTAAAATTTTCATTAGATTAATATGAGATTAAATTCAGTAAGAATAATTTTAATAATGGGCATGGTATTGCACACCTCTAATCCAGGTACCTGGGAGGCTGAGACAAAGCAAATTCAAAGCTAGTCCAGGTAAGTTAGCAACTCTGTTTCAAAATCAGAAAATTAAGATCAAGGATTGAGAATAGTTAAGTAGTAGACTATTTGCCTAGAATGCATGGCACCCTGGTTTCAATTATCAGTACAGAAAAGGGGGGAGGGGTAAACTTAACGACTTGGATGCAGTAGATCTCTGTAAAGTATTGAAGCCATAACCATAAGCTCTAAAACATTTCCATTATTTCTCAAAAGAAATTCTTTATCCATTAGCATCTGTTCCCTTCAGTCCTTGAAATGACTGATCTTTTGTCTCTGTAGATTTGCCTATATTGTAGACATTTTGTAAGTGGCCTTTTGTGACTGGATGCTTTTGCTTAACATAATGTTTTCACAGTTTAACCTTGCTGTGGCATGGATTAGTATTTCATTTCCTTTTTTGACCAAATAATTACCATGTGGACTTTTTTAACTTGTCCAACAACTGAATAATATTCAGTCCTGTTCAACTTACTGGATGTTAAGTTATTCCACCATGGACATTCACACCATAGATTTTCTGTGAGTTGTTTTGTTTTAATTCTCTTGGTTGTATGTCTAGGAATAGAATTACTAGGTCTTGTGATAATTCCTACAATTTGAAGAACTGCCAGATAATTTTCCAAAGCCTCGACACTATTTTACATCCCCATTGGTAATGGTTGTGAGTTCAGTTTCTTTGCATCCTTATCAGCACTTGTTATACTCTCATGACCTTTTCATTGTAACCATTCTAGTAGGTGTGGATTAGTATCTCAGTTTGGTTTGGTTTTCAATTCACTAGTCAGAAATGGTTTTGAGCATCTTTCATGTACTAGGCTATTTGTGTATCTTCTTCTAAGAAATGTCTATTCAGATCCTTTACTCTATTTTGTGGTTTTTGGTTTTTTTGGTTTTTTTGGTTTTTTTTTTTTTTTTTTTTTGAAGACAGGATCTCTCTTAGCCCTGGCCGTCCTGCGAACTCATTATGTAGACCAGTCTGGCCTGGAACTCAGAGATTCACCTGACTCTGCTTCTTGAGTGCTGGATTAAAGGTGCCACCACACTAACAACCACTCCTTTTTTTTTTTTTCTTCATTTTATTTACTTATATTTTATGTATCAGTGCTCTGCATGTATACCTCTGTGCCAGAAGAGGGCATCAGATCCTATTATAGATGGTTGTGAGCCACCATATGGTTACTGATTATTGAACTCAGGACCTCTGGAAGAGCAGCCAGAGATTTTAACCACTGAGCCATCTCTCCAGTCCCTCTTTTTTTTTTTTTTTTACATTTTTTAACATAATTTTTTATTGATTTTTTTTTTTTTACAGGGGGAATTTTGCATCATGCACCCACACATTTACCAGTCCCTCCCTATGTGCCCCTCACCCCCGTAGCGTCCCTCCCAAAGAAAAAATTTAAATATTAATTAAAAACAAAACAAAAAAAAAACCACTTCACTCCTCCATCTTTCCTGCCTCCTCTTCATTTGTCTTGGGGACATTGGGAGCCACAGTGTGTCACGCAGTATACTCCTGTCCACTCAGCTTTACTTGCAAATGTTCATTTCAGTGAGGGGTTGGTCTGGTTCAAGGCCTCTGGCATCTGGTACACCATCAATACTGGATCCACAAAAGAAACTCTTCTTGGATATCCTGCTATTACCCCAAGTCATGGAGATACTACGGCTATGGTTTCATGGGACCAGTCCCTTCAAACACTCCAGCAGGACATAGATGATCTGAGTAGATGTTGATATGCCAACTCAAAGCCCTGGATGTGGGTCTGGGTGGGAGGTAGCTGATTTGGTCAGTCTAGACTGCTGGAACCATTCCCTTCAGTCGAGGGGTGGGGCCGGCTGTTCTACTGCAGTGGCCATTGAGGGGCAGGGCTAGCTTTCCCAGGGCCAGCGAAGGACAAGGCCTACTCAGCATGGCCCTTGGATTTCAACACACATGGTTCATATGACCCCCTGTGGTAACATGGTCTACAGAGATCAACACAGACTCCAGCTACAGCAGGACCACAGACCTAGACATGGCCCTTGGCAGCAGCTTGGACCCGGATGTCACCTTGGCCCCAGTGGCAGAACCGGCCACCCAGATCAATATGGCCCTGGTGGCAGCATGGTCCTCAGACAACAACATGGTCTCAGGTGGCTGATTAGACCCCAGGTATTCATACAGCCCTTGGTGGTAACAGGAGCCATAGACATCAACTCAGACTCTGCCTGGTGTAGGGCCATGGGCCCAGACATAGCCCTCAGCAGCTGCTCGGGCCACTCAGATTGGCATGGCCATGGGTGGCAGCCCAGGTCTTGGACATTCTTGTGGGCTTCAGTGGCAGCACAAGCCACAGACATCAACACAGACCCCAGTGCAGTAGGACCATGGGACCCAGACATATCCGCAACAGCAGCTTGGACCCAGATGTTACCATGACCTCAGGTGGTGGCTCAAACTCCAGCATGTGCACAGCCTTTGATGGTAACAGGAGCCTTGGACATCAACACAGACCTTGGCTGCAGTAGGGTCATGGACCCAGTCATGGCTCTTGGCTGCAGCTCAGGCTCAGATGTCACCATGGCCCTGGGTGCAGCACAGGTCACTCAGATCAGCCTGGCCCCGGTAGCAACATGGGCTCTTGGACACCAACATGGACTCAGGTGTCTGTTCAGACGCCAGGCATATGTTCAGCCTTCAGTGGTAACTGAAGCCATGGACATCAACACAGACCCTAACTGCTGTAGGGGCCATGGACCTAGAAATGGCCTTTGGTAGTAGCTTAGACCCAGATGTTATCATGGCTCCAGGTGACAGCACAGGCCACTTAGCTCAGCATGGTCCCAGAGGCAGCAAGACCCTCAGACACCAATGTTGCCACAGATGGCAGCTGAGATACCAGGCATCCATGTGGCTTTTGGTGTGGCAACATGGGCCATAGACATCAACACAGACCCCAGCTGCAATAGGACCATGGACCCAGACATGGTCCTTAGCAGGCAGCCTGGCCCCATACATCACCATGGCCCCTAGTGGCAGAATAGGCCACCCAGATCAATATGACACAGCTGCAGCATGGCTCTTAGGCACCAACATGGCCTCAAGTGGCGGGCCAGGCCCCGGCAATTTGCACGGCCTTCGGTGGTAACAGGAGCAACAGCCGTAACTCAGACCCTGGCTGCAATAGGGCCATGGACCCAGACATGGCCCTCAGCTGTAGCTCAGGCCAGGATGTCACCATGGCACCAAGGTGGCAGAGCAGGCCACTCAGATCACAATGGCCCCTGCAGTAGCACAGCCCTTGGACACTAATATGGCCACAGGTTGTAGCAGGAATTTTAAGAGTTCTTATTAATAAAATCAAACCTGAGGCGAGTTATTGGGGTCCATGCTGGTAGATCAGAGAGACAGAACAAGCCACAGCTATCTCACCTCGCCGGATCCTCAGCTGGTCTTGTCTCCTCAGACTGGAGGCCTCTGAGTCCTCATCCGGAATGAATCTCAGCTGAACTGAACCAGCCAAATGCTTAACCAGCCAAATACTTAACCAGCCAAATGCCTCTAGTTTCTGGTCCTCACGCCTTATATATCTTTATGCTTTCTACCACCACTCCCTGGGATTAAAGGCTGGCTTTCTGGGATTAAAGGCGTGTGTCACCATGCTTGGCTATTTCCAATGTGGCCTTGAACTCACAAAGATCCAGAGGGATTTCTATCTCTGGAATGCTAGGATTAAAGGTGTGAGTGCCACCATTTTCTAGCCTTTGTATTTAGTGGCTGTCTGTTCTCTGACCCCAGATAAATTTATTAGAGTACACAATATTTTTGGGGAACACAATACCACCACAACAGGTGGTTGCCCAGACCCCAGGCATCCATATGGCCTTAAGTGACAACAAGGGCCACGGATGTGAACACAGATGCCTGCTGGGATAGGACCACAGATACAGACATGGCCCTTGACAACAGCCTGAGCCCAGATGTCACCATGGCCCAGGGTGGCAAGTAGGCCATCCACATCAGCCTGTTCCTCATTGCCTTAACTTCTTCAGTTCCACCTCTTTCTACAGTACATGAACCAGTTTACTTCTCTTTTTCTCCCATTTCTCCACCATATATTTGCTCTTCATAGTGGTGCCTACCTGCCTGGTGCTGCAAGGATGTCTTCAGCCAGCCCAGGCCATGAGAACCCGGACAGGCCCGTGTCCCTCTTTTGATTTTTGACTTTGAGACAGCATCTCACCTAAAGTTGCATAGGCTGGCTCTGAGCTCTTTCTGTAGCCTAGTGCTCATTTGGTAGCTTTGATCTTGAGAATAAATTTGAACATAACATTATTTTCAAAATGAATTAAATGTTAGGAGATTTTAGGATTCAAGGGAAAATAGAAAAAGAATAAATATTATAAAGAGTGTGATTTTTTTTTTAATGTTCAAATGGTAGTTTTAAGAACCAGACAATTTTTAAGGGTCTTTTTTTGTGTGTGTGAATAGGTAATAGAATTAATTGGTGGCCTGGTTTTATTATTTCCTCCAGCAATGGACAGTAGTATGAGCCCCTATTATTATCTTTATTATTATTATTAATTATATTTTATATTATTATTCCTTAGAAGCCAGTTTGTTTTCTTTCTTTTTTTTTTAATTTTAATTTCTATGAAGCTTTATTATCAATCTACCATACAGAGACAAAGCCCAATACCCCTCCCTCAACAAGCAAGCTGAATAACATTTAACAAAATGAGCCACTTTCTTAATAATACTGGGAAAAAAGCAAAAAAAAAAAAAAAATGAATGTTAAAAGGAAAAAAAACAAAACCCAAAACCACCAAATCACAACACTTGGAAGCCTGGAAACTGGAAGTAAAAGCTACAAGTCCCAGGCCAGAGACAAAACATCTACAATATAAAGTAAGAACCCCAAAAATGGCTGTGGTGGAGACAGAGGGATTAATGAGGCTGTCATCCCCAGCCAAACCATGATACACTCTCAAAGATACCCAGAAGAGAGTTTGAGCTTCTCCAGTGCTTTCAAAGTTTCAGGGAGCCCTGGGCTCTCGTACCAAGTTTTGTACTGGCAGAACAGGAGGCTGATGCGAGGCCCAGTCTGTTCTTGAGTACAGCATTTTCAGCCTGGGCGCAAGCGCAAATCCCCTCCTTTGAAAAGGGCAGCCGTTGAAATAAAAGCTCCATGGGCACTCTTGGCTCTCTGGTTCTAGCTTGCTGTCACATGACTTGTACACACTGTGCCAGTTTGTTTTCTAATAAGAGATTGGGGTAGATCTTGATCGGAATGGAAGTTGAGGAACTGGGAGAGGTTGAATATAATTAAAATTTTACAAAAAATGGAATTTAGGCAAATTAATCAAAAAAAGAACAAGAATTAGCTAATCAAAACATGCAATTGATGGTGGTGTTGGAATAATAATCCATAACAACACAGGAAAGAATACAGTAAGGCCCAAGTCTAGGAATGCCGTGAAAGGTATTAATGTTGACCTGAACCTATCATGTGCTAGTAAGGTGTACAGTCAAGGTGGAATAGTGTTCATTCAAGGGTGTGAACATTCCAGATTGTGATCCTGGCATCAATTCAATCTCTGTAAATTATGTAGTATGAGTGTCTCAGGGTCTTGAAGGCAAAACGGAAATAAATGCCTTTAGAGACAAGATACAGATATTTCTAACGAAAAGATATTAGAAGAGTAATCAGATTTGACAGTTAGGATTACTGTAACTGTGATGAAATACTATGACCAAAGCAACTTTAAAAGGAAAGGGTTTATTTGCCTTACATATTCCTAGTCACAGTCCATTGAGGGAAGCTGAGGCAGGGAACTCAGACAGGAAAGAACCTGGAGGCAGGAGCTGATCCAGAGACCAAAAAGGAGTGCTGCTTAATGGCTTGCTCCTCGTGGCTTGCCCAAACCTGCTTCCTTTTTTGAATTTTTTTTTTCCTTTTACTGAAAATAGATTGTTGGTCATATAATATTTCCTGATTATGATTCCCCACCCTCTGATCCTCCTAGATCTTCCCCACTTCTCCCATCTAGATCCACCCCCTTCCTATTTCTCAAAGGAAACAATCTTCTAAAGGAATAATAATAAGATAAAATAAGCACTAAACAATCGGAATAGGACAAAACAAACAAGATCTTGTCCCTTGCCCATCTCCCCAGTCTTGTTTCCCTTGTGTACTTATTATTCATTTAAATTTTACAGATGTGTATCAACCTCTTGCTGTTTCCTACATATGACATAACATTCAGCTATGCTTTTTCCCTCCAATATCTTTTTGTTGTTGTTAGTTTTTGTTGTTGTTTTACTTTTTGAGACAGGTTCTTCTGTGTAGCCCTAGTTGTCCTGAAACTCACTCTGTAGACCAGGCTGGCCTTGAACTTAGAGATCTGCTTGCCTCTGCCTCTCAACTGCTGAGATTAAAGACGTGCTGCTACCACCCAGCTTTCCCAGTATCTTAAAGATATCTTACTTCTTACTTGGTTATAAAATTCTTCTGTTCACTCTTGCTATTTCTTCCATCCTTATAAGTGTCTTCCTAAGCCCTGCCTCATTTCACATTCTTACCTTTATAGCAGAAATGCTATTTCTTATGAATAATACACAAATAAAAATACATCCATTCTGTTTCTTATAGCACAGTAATCTTTTTAAAATGTTTACTTAGTGTATTGTGTTATGATGTGCTCATGTGGCAAGTCCATTGCACATGCATGTGGGTGGTTAGAAGAAAACTGTCAGGAGTTGATTCTTTCCTTCCATTGTGGGTTCGTAGGGAGCAAACTCAACTCAAGTCTTGAAGCTTACTCAGCTAGCACTTTTACCTGCTGAGCCATCTTCTAGCACTAGTAAACTTGTGAGAAATGGAAAATGCCATATTAAAATCTTTAATTCTCCTTGTAGAGTTTCATAAATGTTTGTTGTACTACATCTATTTAAGATGGTAGGGAACAATAGTAGATTATGGGCTAAAGGATTTCACTGTCTGAAAGAACTGAACATTTCTATTCCAATTATTTATATCTCTTTACTTTCAGTATCATGCTGTTTCTTAGAATTTGGTAATTTATATGGTAGGTCATTTGACTCTTTAGCCCTTGTCAAATGGAATATATATGAGGATATACTGTTAGTGGCCCAGAGTTTCCTATAGTTTCAGGGATCAAATCAATTTTTACTTGCTACGCAACATTTGATGGCGGATGGAAGTAATTTAGGAATCTATAATGAGAAGTGGTTCTTTAAAAAGAATAAACTATTTTAACTGATAACTATAGCTATTTCAGAAAGGAGATAGTAGCTACAAATCATCCAAGTCCCACCAAGGTTCATTGTTGAACACTGAGATCAGTGTGAATTTGCTCTCTGGTACTGTGTAACTCATTCCTGAATTTTAACAAAGCTACAATAACCACTTCCTTTCCATTCTCATTCTCATTCTCATTCTCTCTCTCTCTCTCTCTCTCTCTCTCTCTCTCTCTCTCTCTCTCTCTCTCTCTTTCTCTCTCTCTCTCTGTGCCCATTCTCACATACATGCTCATTCATGTTACCACTTTACATTCAGAGTCACACAAATGGAATCATCTATTTCAACTAAGTATAGCAATGATTGTTTGTTGCCAAAGTCTGTGAAACTTGATATGCCTGCAACTTTTCTGGAAAATAGAATTATATAAAGGAAGAAACACCTATCCTTGATGCAGTGTAATACTTTATACATATTTTGTCTTATGCTAAACTTGTGGTTTGGAAAAAAAAAAAATTACTCTTTTACCAGAAAATTGGGAAATACTATTTTTTAAATTAACATTTATGGAGCATGTAGATACATGTAGATCAAGTTTCCCAACATAATAAAGTAATGTCCTATAACATATTTTTCCATTGAATAGTGAGAGTATTGGTAGTATTTTCAGTATTTACTTTGTAATTTGTAGCTTAAACCCTGTTTTACATTATAAAGAAGTTATAATCAAAGACTGAAGTCATATGTCTTTTGTGACTGTCAAAGCAAACTCTAGGTTCTCTATGTGACTCTCCTTTATTTTATAGGCCTATGAAGAGTACACCAGCAAGCTAGATGCCCCTCCAGCAAAGAGAGCAACAGCTGTTGGAGTCCCTGGGGAATGGAAACTGAGTTTCTGTTTCTAGCTCCGCATCAATGGACACGGTTACGTCCTCCCTCTTCTTCTAGCCTTTCAGTGCTACCTTCATCTCTTTCAGTTTTTCAAACTGCCCACAGTATGGATCACGAAACAACCCCAAGTCACCCCAGAAACCTATTGTTAGAGTCTTCTGCCCAACAAACAGAGGACAGTGGTGAGTCGATATTTACTGTAGTCAGTTTGCTGTTTCTTTGTGTTGGACATTATTATCACTGAATATTCAGAGCCATGCAAATGGAACCATCCATTTCAAACGAGGAGAGAAAAGACATGATTGTTTTGTGTCAAAGTCTATATAGTTACCAGATTTCTTTCTTTTAAAATTTTATTTACTTATTTGTTTTTGGTTGGTTGGTTGGTTGGTTGGTTTTTTTTGTTGTTATTGTCGGCGGTTTTTTTGTTTTTTTTTTTTTTTTTTTTTTTTTGAGACATGGTTTCACTATGTAGCCTTGGCTGGTCCAGAACACACTACGTAGATGAGGCTGGCCTCCAACTAATAGAGATCTGTCTGCTCTGCCTCTCAAGTGCTGGGATTAAAGGTGTGTGGCAATCCATCAAACTTCATTGGCACTTAAATGTAAGTGCCAGTTAAGAGTCGGTTAGGAGACTGAAGAGCTGGCTCAGCAGTTAAGAGCACTGGTTGCTCTTACAGAGGTACCTGGGTTCAATTATCTGCACTTGTATGTTGAACCATAACTATCTGTAATTCCATTTGTGGGGATTTAATGCCCTCTTCTGGCCTCCAAGGATACCAGGCACATATATGATGCGCTTTCAGACAAACAGGCAAAACACTTAAAAGCATAAAATAAAAATGAATAAATCTTTTTTTAAAGAGGTGATCAGAATTTTCATGATTTAAGCTTGTATCAGGTAAGATTCTTTCCTCTGAGTAATCTCCATTTTAAGTTGTCAGAAGTTAACTTTCAGTGCGCTTTAATTTTCTGCTCTTGTTTATATAAACTTTTTAAAAATTGTTGTTACACATGAACTATGAACGCAAAGGCTGAGGGACCCCCAGCTGGATCAGGCCCTCTGAATAGGTGAGACAGTTGATTGGCTTGATCAGTTTGGGAGGCAACTAGGCAGTGGGACCAAGTCCTGTGCTCATTGCATGAGTTGGCTGTTTGAAACCTGGAGCTTATGCAGGGACACTTGGCTCAGTCTGAGAGGAAGGGACTGGACCTGCCTGGACTGAGTCTACCAGGTTGATCGCAGTCCTCGGGGGAGGACTTGCCCTGAAGGAGGTGGAATGGGGGGTAGGCTGGCTGGGTAAGGGGAGGGTGGGGAGGGGGAGAATAGGGGACCCGTGGCTGATATGTAGAACTGAATGGTATTGTAAAATAAAATAATATTAAATAATAAATAAATAAATAAATAAATAAATAAATAAATTGTTGTCACAAGTATCATTGCCAGGTGGTACACGCCTTTAATACCCAGCACTGGAGAGGCAGAGGAAGGCAGATCTCTGAGTTCGAGGCCAGCCTGGTCTACAGAGAGAGTTTCCAGGACAGCCAGGGCTGTTACTCAGAGAAATCCTCCAACCTTATATGGTTGCTTTTAATAAAAAGAGTTACAAATCAGCTGAAATCAAAGTAGTCTTCCTTTGTTTTTCCCTGTAAGAGAACAGAAATACAAGGTACAGTTGGTGGTTTTCAGCGTTCCAAAATTCCTTTTGACTTTTAAAATGTGTAGAATATAGACTTCCTGTGTTAATGATCAGATTAGGAACTAACAGTTGCCCACTACCCTGCATATGGATTTTGATCTTACTTAGAAAATAGTTTTCAAACCCTGTTAATTATCAAGAGTGCATTTGTACGTACTTTCTCTGCCTTTTCTTCCAGCAAGAGGTGAGTATCGATAAAGCAGACTTGGGATTATTTCATTTTTGTACAGAGGAAATTAAATTTTTAAAACAAACTCAGTTCCTTTAACCTTTTTCCTTTTTGTCATACATAGACTAGTTAAAATTGTTGTTCCCATACTTCCTGAGTAAATATCTTTGTGTTGACATCACCTTAAAGGGGGAACATGATGTAAAATTATTTGTAAATAGAAATTCTATCTCTGAAATAGCCTGTGTTATAAAAGTTCATGGACACCTATCCCATCTCCATCTCCATTTTTTAGTTGCCTGTACTTACAAGCAGAATGTGGAAAACCTTGAGGCTGGAGAGATGGCTCCGTAGTTTATGAATACTGGCTGCTCTTACATAGACCCCTGGTGCTATTGCCAGCACCCACATGGCAGCTCACAGCCATCTGTACTCAGTTCCAGGGGAATCCAGTGCTCTCTCTGGCACTGTATGGCATGTGATACACAGACATACATGGAGGCAAAAACACCATACACACAAAATTTTAAAAATGTCTTTTAAAAAACAATATGAAGAGTTTAGGGTATTGGTTGCACAATGGCATGAATATTAAACCTCACTGAGCAGCTAATATTAAAAAATAATTAAGATAGACTTTGTTATGTGTATACTTTAATACATTTTAAAAGGAATAGTATGATAATTATATGCAAAGTAAAAAAAAAACAGCCATTTTTACTCTGAAGTTTTTATCTAAGCATGAAAAATAAGGATTTGTAAGTAAAATGTTGCTTTGATGTTCTGTTTCTCATACTCCAAATTCTAAATGTCCATCAACAGGTAAACTGTTAAACTGGTCCCTGGTGCAATATACCTGTAATCCAGACTTGGGACACAGAAGCATGTAGATCGATATAACTTCAAGGTTAACCTGATTTATGTGTGGAGTTGTAGGCTAGCTAGAGCTACAGAATGAGACCCTGTCTCAAAAGTAAAAAAAGCTAAAAACGGGAATTTTAAAAGAAATTGTGAAATATTGTTACAAAGAACATCATGTTAATAGAAAGAAAAGTTACTGATATTCCCATCATCCAACATAGATGAATCCCTAGAAAAGTGTGCTGTAGAAAAGGAGGCAGGCAAAAATGGATGCATGCTTTGTAATTCCATTTATATAAATTCTAAAATGTACTCTTGACCACATGTAGTGGAAAGCATATAATCCCAGTAGCAAAATTATTAGAATACTAAGTACTGTATATTTAAACATACTTGTCAGTCCCTGTCCCATCCCTCCCCCACCACCCTTTCAGCTGAGGACTGAACCCAGGGCCTTGCACTTGCTAGACAAGCACTCTACCACTGAGCTAAATCCCCAGTCCCGTTGTTGTTGTTGTTTAACATGGGGTCTCAAAATGATTTTCCTTTATATCCTATGCTGATCTTGAACTTAAGATCTTTCTACCTCTGCTCCTCTCAAGTGCTAGGATTACAGGTATACCCCAGCATGTTTGTTTTTTTGAGATAGGGTTTCCCAGTAACCACCTTGGCGGTCCTGAACTCCCTTTGTAAACCAGATGGCCTTGAACTCACAGAGATCTGCCTGACTGCCACCTGAGTGCTAGGATTAAAGCCATGAGCCACCACGCCCAGCATAGATGTCATTCTTAATATAATATACAGGTAGACCATACACATACCAATTAAGGAATATATACTTTTTTCAAGGATAATTAGAGATAGGATCTCTCACTGATCTGGAACTCACCATGTAGGGTAAACTGACTGGCCAGCAAGCCCTAAAGACCCAGTGTTTTTGCCTTCCCATGCTGGAATTGCATGCACATGCCATCACATCTAGCTTATTTGTTTGTTGGTTGAGACAGGGTCTCTGTATAGCCTGGCTGTCCTGGAACTCACTATGTAGACCAGACTGGCCTCGAACTCACATATCCTCCTGCTGCTGCTTCCTGAGTGCTGAGATTAAGAGCATGCGCACCACTTCTGGCTCACATCTGTTTTACATGAGCTTTCAAAATTCAACTCAGGTCATCATGCTTATGTGGTAAACACTTTACTGACTCTCTCCCCAGCCCTAATTCAGGCCTTTAATTCAGGGCAATCTTTCTGCCTCAACCTCCTGAATGTTAATTAGAGTTATAGGCATGAGCCATCATGCCTGGCATTCGTTATCTTCTTATTGCTATGATAGAGACCATGACCAACTTGAGAAGAAGTAAGCAAGTTTATGTGGCTTACTCTTCCATATACAGTTGAAGGAAATTAGGGCAGGAACTCAAGGCAGGGATCTGAGGTAGGGACTGAAGCAGGGGCCATGGAGAAACAGTTTACTGGCTTGCTCCTCAATGGCTTCTCAGCCTGCTTTCTTATCTTATCTGGGACCACTTGCCCAATGTAGTGCCACTTCCAGGAAGTTAGGCCCTCCCGTATCAAGCATTAATCAAGAAAATGCCCTCATTTCAAGGCATTTTCCCAATTAAGATCTTCTCTCCCAGATCGGTCTAATATCAAATTGTCAAGAAACCAACCAGCACACAGTTGAGTCTCTGTTGTTTTTTAACTGAAAACAAACAATCTCTTGCTAAAATGACATACTTTGGAGTAGCTTATTCTGATCTGTGTAACCACTTTATAAAAAAAAAACTATAAATATCTATTTTACAGGTAAATCCTTCAAAACATTTAAAGAAATTAAAAAATACCAGTCATAAACTTTATGTCCTGGACCACATGAGGATTTTGTCTCAAGAAAAGAAAAAACAATAGGTGGTGGGTTTTCCTTTTTAGCTATTTTAGAAAGTTTTAAATACTTGCGAAAGTATTAAGAGCCATATATTACATACCTCCTAGTCAGCTACAATGAATAGGTTGTTAATATTTGCTTTATATTCTCCACACACTAATTGCATTCTCTTATCAATCACATTCTCCTGTTGAACATCCTGTTCACCTACTAAAAATAACCCCTATGATAAATGTGGTGCACATTCAGTCACATTTTATATATGTATGTATCCATTGTTAGTATTTTGTTTGTTTGTTTTTGTTTTTTGGAGACAGGGTTTCTCTGTGTAGTTTTGTGCCTTTCCTGTAACTCACTTTGTAGACCAGGCTGGCCTCGAACTCACAGAGATCCGCCTGCCTCTGCCTCCGAGTGCTGGATTAAAGGCGTGCGCCACACACTGCCCGGCCAGTATTTTGTTTTTTAATTGATTGAAAAAAAAAAAGTAGGATAGTACCATTATGTATGTAATGTCCAGGATTAAATTCAAATTTGGATTTCACAGTGTGCATTTATATATTCATTCCATTGAATTGTTATCAGCTATTTCCATTTTTGCATATCCTTTCTCAGGTATTATTATTGTCATTATTATTATTACTATTATTACAAATAGTGCTAAATGTAAGTACCTTTATATAGGACTAAGAACAATTCTGGGGACAGAGAATGCATGCATAGTTCTTTTAAATATTATTTTATTAATTTGTATATATGAGCCTGATGAGATTATTGCACCATGTGTATGCTCTGTAGGTAGAGGTGCTTGCTGCAAGTCTAATTTTTGTATTCTCTTGGTAAAAGGAGAGAAGCAACTCCCTAAAGTACTCCTCTGAATTCCACATGTGTACACAAACCACACCCATACCCACCCACAATAACCACCCATGGCAAAAATAAAAATATAAGAAGAAAATAAATGAATATAATTTAAAAATAAACCATGCCCTATTTGAAAGACTTAAATTCTCACCAGTATAAATAAGTAGGCTTAAAGAATAGGTTGAGAGTAAAAGGATATTATTCAATAGAATAAATGGCACGGCCCCAGGAATATCCTCCTCTATATTTTTGGCCACAGTGAAACAAAAAACCAAAGTGTAGATTTTTTGTAGGCAGGAAGAATAATATTGGTTTCTCAAAAGTTCTAAGCTTTTCTAACAATGAAAGAGCTTCTTTTGTCCTTCGATAAGTTCAACTGATTGACCTATTTTGATTTGATTAGGACCATAATTGAGTAGTAAAAGATACCTTCTTTATAAACCATTCCATTGGCCCTGGTTCTTTACAAGTTAAATGCAATTAATTCTAAAATTGTCTTTATTCTGTTAACTCTTTTGGGTTATAGAAAGAGATTCTCTTGTTGCTTTAATAAGACCATGTTGTAAGCATAGCATATCACAGTCTTCCTTAAAAACAATGTAATTGGTCTAATAGAGCTGAAAAAGACACAACATCAAAATTAATTATCATAAAATCAGAAAGCTTTGTCTTAGTTAGGGTTATTATTGGTGTGATAAAACACCATGACCAAAAGCAACTTGGAGAGGAAAGAGTAGTTATCTGGCCTAATTTCCACATCACTGTTCCTCATTGAAGGAAGTCAGGAGAGGAAGTCAGACAGGGCAGGAACCTGGAGACAGCTGATGCAGAGGCCATGGAGGAGTGCTGCTTACAAACTTGTTCCTCATGACTTGCTCAGTCAGCTTCCTTATAGAGCCCAGGACCACCAGCCAGGGTTTTCTAATTGGGCTCCCCAATCAATCACTAATGAAGAAAATGTTCTACAGGCTTACCTGCAATGCTGTATGTATATATTTTTTTATTTATTAAGTGGATGAATGTTCTGTTTTGTGCAAGAGCAGCCAGTGTTCTTAACTGCTGAGCCATCTCTCCAGCCCCAACAGTTTATAGAAGCATTTTTTTTTTCAATTGAGATTCCCTTCTGTCAGATGATTATAGCTTGTGTTAGGCTGGCATAAAACTAGCCAGCTATATATTTAAAGTTGTGTTCAATCTACATATTATTTTGCATATGTATTGTATGCTGGTTTATTTAAGGGCTAACTGTATCATGTTTATATATACCACAAGCTTGCCTTTACCTACCAGCTGACCATGACACATTTGTAATCAAAATACTGGGAAGCAGGAAAGACAGGAATGCAGACTAATTCTTGGGTACATAATGAGTTTGAGGCAGGCTGGACTACATAAATCTTGTCTTGAAAGAAAAAGGGGGAAAAAATGAATTACACTATAAGGTACTAGCACAAATAATTCAGTGTATAACATTTTTTATGTCCAACCAAGTTTTAAAGTGACTCCTTAAAGTTTTGTAAATAACTTTGCACTATAGAAGAATTTAAACATGTGTAAAGTAATGAATTCTCATGGATAACAATAATTATTTCAATTTTTTATGATGAAGTTTGAACATTTTGTTCAGGTGTGAATTTTCCTGTGGCAAATAAATGTTCAGACGAGTACATATATTGTTATTGGCTCAGTAACATGAACTCATGGCTGACATCCTATGGTTGAGGCCTGAAGTAAGTTTCCTCAACAACCACAGTAACGAGTCTTTCTCTGTTGTGCCAGCCAGCTCCCAAAAAATGACGGGCAGACTTTTTTTTTTTTTTTTGGTTTTTTTTCGAGACAGGGTTTCTCTGTGTAGTTTTGCGCCTTTCCTGGGACTCACTTTGGTAGCCAGGCTGGCCTCGAACTCACAGAGATCCGCCTTCCTCTGCCTCCCGAGTGCTGGGATTAAAGGCGTGCACCACCACGGCCCGGCGAGACTTCTTAATAATTATGAAAGCTTGGCTATAGTTTAGTACTTTCCCCTATATTGTTTTATTCTATCACTAGATATTTTCTGTGTTCTAGGAATATGTAATCAGTCTGGCATTACTCTTAACTACAGTAAAAACAGGAACTCTCTCAACCAAAGTCCATGTTCTCAGTTTAAAGAACCGCAGGTATTGTTTAGGAGGTCATAAATTTAGTCCTGAACCTCTTAATATCATAAGGGATTAGCAACCTAATTAGCACATGTACACCATCTGTTGCAGAAAAAAAATATTGATATCCTCAATAGTAATAGGAGATTCTAGAGAAGGGCAAGTATCCAGGTAGAGACACTAGAGAACTAAACATCAATTATCAATCAGATCAGTGTCTGTCTGTCTCTCTGTGTGTGTGCCTGTCTGCTTCCTGAAACCCTTGTCTGTCTCTCTCTGGGTGGGTGAGTGATGGTGGTGTATATGCATGTTTGTATGCCTGTGAGTGCATGAGCTGTAGAGACAGAGATCAATGGGAGGTGTCTTTATTACTGGTTTTTGGTTTTGGTTTTTTTTGTTGTTGGTTGTTTTTTGTTTGTTTTGTTTGTTTGTTTGTTTTTGAGACAGGGTCTCTCTGTGAACATAGAACTTACTTCCTAGATTGCCTGGCCAGTGACACCCTTCCCAGAGTCTACACTGAAGTTAAAGATGTACACTGCCACATTCAGCTTTTTAGTCGGTACTAAAGACCCAAACGCAGGTCTTCATGCTTGAGCAACAAAAACATTACCACTGAGGTACCTCTCCAGCTCCGCATATATCCTAACACACATTTTCTTCTGCTTTATTTATAGTAGTAAGGCATCTCTTAATGATCATTAATAATAACTGAAGACTTATACAGCTTTCACATTTGGTCAAAATTAATTTTACAGCTAGATATGGTACATCCACCTGTGCTCATGCAGTTGAGAGGCTGACATAGAAGATCTAGAACTTTAGACTAGCCTGGGCTACAACAGTCACTGTCTCAAAAACAACAAAAATTTTTAATTTGAGTGTTGACCTCTAAGTGTTGTCAGTGGTGGGACCATTGTATTGGTGTATATAGTGTAGAAAATACTGTTATATTTTCTGTTCATATATATGAATATGTAATTTTAATAAAATACCAGTCTTTTTTTTCCAGACAGTCTGTGTAGTCCTGATTGCCCTGGAGCTCGCTATGCAGACCAGGCTGGCCTTGAACTCACAGAAATCCTGCTGACTCTGCCTCCCAAGAGCTAGCATTAAAGTCATGCACCACCACACCCAGCCTTAATTTTTCTTTAAGTTGGTCAAATAATAATTACTTGATATAATTTCCTTTGACTAATAAGTAAATTATAGACATGATATTATATTTGACTCAAGAATCCAGCAATATTTTAAAGATGTTATAAGGTAAACTGAGTTTTTATGAAATATTTGAAAGAAAACCTCCCATTACCTTTTATGCATATTTATGTCATAGGTACCCGCAAGATGTGGTGTTACAGTCCGAGACAGTCTAAAGAAAGCGCTGATGATGAGAGGTCTTATCCCAGAAGCTGTGCTGTTTACAGAATTCAGGATGGGTATGGTTTGTATGTGTTGTGTGATTTTCTCTGAAAAGAAATGAGACATAAAGCTTTGAGTTTGTTTTGTAGTCTTTCTCCAAATCTAGGGAATTGAAAATCAACCTCAGAGACTGCCGAGATGGCTCAGTGAGAGCGCGGCTGCTCTTCCAGAGGACCTGGTTCAGTTTTTAGCACCACGTGTTCACAGCACTCCGGTTCCAGGGGATCTAAAACCTTGTGGTCTCCTCAGGCATGCAGGCAAAATGCTCGTACACAATAGGAAGGAAGGAAGGGAGAGAGAGGGAGGAAGAAAGGAAAATATTAGAACATCAGCTTAAAAAATTGTGCTAATACTACTTGAAGGCTATTGGTAATTTATGTGGTTATAATGTTTATTCCTGTGGCAAATAAATGCCTTTATTAGAGTTTATAATTTTTGTAATTGGTGAACCATTAGAACAATGGTTCTCAACCTGTGGGTCACAATCCCTTTAGAGATTCTAAATGGCCCTTTTACAGGGTCACCTAAGACCATCAGAAAACATAGATGTTTACATTGCAGTTCATAACAGTAACAAAATTACAGTTATGAAGTAGCATTGAAAATAATTTTATGGTTGGGGGTCACCACCACAAGAGGAACTGTAGTAAAGGGTTGCAACATTAGGAAGGTTGAGAACCACTGCTTGAGAATGTGATTAGTTTAGATAATGTGCCTTTGTATAGTCCTCCTTTTTAAATATAAGCTCATAGTTCCACAAAAAGTCTACCAAAATTAACATTTTATATTGAAGCATTTTTCATAAATAATGTTGTTCCAAGATGTTTATGTTTTGAATCTACATTTTGAGGCATGTTGTTCCTTGAATGCTCTTTTTCTCTGAATTGGTAGATAAGACCATACCTGTGTGTTTTGGGGGTGCTTTTTTGTTTGTTTGTTGTTTTAGTTTTTCAAAACTGGCTTTCTCTGTGTAGCCTTAGCTGTTCTTGGCTGTCCTGGAACTCACTCACTCTGTAGACTAGGCTCAAAGAGATCCACCTGTCTCTGCCTCCCTAGTATTGGGATTAAAGGCGTGCGCCACCACTGCCCAGCTTTGTTTTTTAAACCCCAGATACAATCTGGGTTTGGCTGTTGTATGTTTTTTTCTGGAACTGACTTAAAAATGAATTTATTTACACTGCTCTTTGTCTAAGAGTAGTACACTTACTACTTAAAATTAATACATTGGTGTTTTGCCTGCGTGTATATCTATATGAGGGTGTCAGATCCCCTGGAACTGGAATTAAACTTAAAATTTAAGATTTTTGGGGTTTTTTTGTTTTTGGTTTTTTTTTTTTTTTTTTTTTTTTTTTTTTTTTTTTTTTTTTTTGGTTTTTCAAGACAGAGTTTCTCTGTGTAGCTTATGTGCCTGTTCCTGGATCTCACTGTGTAGACCAGAGCTGGCCTTGAACTCATAGAGATCCACCTGGCTCTACCTCCTGAGTGCTGGGATTAAAGGCATGCGCCACTGCCTCCCGGCTAAAAATAAGAAATTTTTAATGATGTAAAACCAGATATTCAAACCTCCTTATTATTAGCTCCTCCATAACCATGTTTATATCATCAGCATGCTGTATATAAATATTTTGGGGTACAGTAACCAAGAAGGGCTGGACAGATGGCTCAGCAGTTAAGAGCACTGGCTGTTCTTTCTTCCAGAGGTCCTGAGTTCAATTCCCAGCAACTACATGGTGGTACACAACCATCTATAGTGGGATCTGATGCCCTCTTCTGACATAAAGTTGTGCATGCAGATAGAAACTCATATACATAAAATAAATAAATCTTTTTTTAAAAAAAATCAAGAAAGGTTTTGCTTATATTTTTTTCAGAGAGAAGAAACCAATTGGCTGGGACACTGATATTTCCTGGCTTACTGGAGAGGAGTTGCATGTAGAAGTACTGGAGAATGTTCCACTTACAACACACAACTTTGTATGTACATTTCCATATTTGAACTGTCAAAAAATGGTCAGTTTCTTTTGACTTTTTTAAATTTAGGGAATATGAAATAGAGATAAGTAATTTTGTGATTGATAAGTTTACCTAAGTTTTGTTCTTTAAAATCTTGTGTTAAAGAATTTTATTTTAATATTTTATTCTTCTTTGTAACTTAATAAACATGTAACATGTCTCTTTAAAAGAACAGAAATTAGGGGCTGGAGAGATGTCTCAGTAGTTAAGAGTACTGGCTGCTCTTCCAGAGGACCAGGTTCAACTCCCAGCACCCACGTGTAGCTCACAACTGTCTATAATTCCAGTTCCAGGGGATCTGACACCCTCATACAGATATACACGCAGGCAAAACACCAATGTACATAAAATTAAAATAAAATAAGTAATTAAAAAAGGAACAAAAATTAGTATGATGTAAAAGTCTATCTAGTAAAGTGAAATTTTCCTAGAAGTCAGCATTTGTATAGATGAGTAGGTAATTATATGGTTTTCTGTATACACAAATGCATGGTGGTCAGCCCAAAGTTTGCTTGTTTTTTCTCCATTACTTCCTATTCTCTCTTTCTTAAGGGAAAACTAGACTCATGCTGTGTGATGGTCCTTGTTTTTAATTTTCTCATCAGTAGGACTTGTGAATGTCAATTTTTTTAGTTACACCTAGCTTTATTCTTGTAATGATTGCCTAGTAGCCTATAAAAGTAGAAATTTGGCGCCTTTATTAATAGAAATGTAAATTTTTATAGTTATAAAATACAATGTGCTAGGTTAGACTGCCTATATCTCGACACACACGTTTGTATTGAACTCTCCTTGAGACTTTTCCTTTTGTTTTTGTATTTGGTAAAACTAGCTTAAGCTTGTTACTAGCATGCAGCAGCCTCCTCATCACCACCCCTCATTTACCATCCATCTTTAGATATGCTAAATTCTAGACTGAGCATAAGCAATGTCCCAGAAGAAATAATAGATCTTTTTAGGTTCACCTTTATTCATAAAAGTATCTTTGCAGACATAGGGTTTTCTTAAAATTCATACTCAAATGCATATCCACTTATTTTTACTCCTTCAGAGGTTCTGCTCTCTTCTCTATTCCCTTCCTCCCCCCACCCCAAACATGTGTGTCGATGATTGTGTATATAAAACCAACCACATATACATAGTTTGAATATGTATAAATAGCAGGAAGGACGCACTAGGTGGGCAAATGAAGGATGTTCAGGAGTTCATGATACAACAAACTGTCAGTGAGTAAGGATTGAGTAGTTGGCTAAAAGGTCAGATTGTGTGTTGTGTTGTCTGTTCGGCCTGTGTCTGTGTTTTCTGAAATAATGGCAGCATCACTAAAGATGCTTACTTTGGCAATTATTCACTATATAAATAAATATCAAAGGAGGTATTTTTCACTTCTGTATAATCACAGGCAAATGGAAAAGAAGGAAAGCTAGAAACAACTTTTACTTTTTAACATGCTTTCTCAGGTGATGGGGAGACTAAAGAAAATAGACCTCACTATATAAAGGTTTTTAAAAGGCCAGAGTGGATTATGTGCCATTCTATAATTTTGAGTAACTGTTCATTAAAATAACTATTTTTGAAAATAGAATTTTGAGCTGGGCATGGTGGCACACACCTTTAATCCTATCACAGGGAGACAGAGACAGGCAGATCACTGGGAATTTAGAGAGCCTGGTCTACATAGTAAGGCCCTGTCTCAAAAAAGAACGAAAGTTTGAGAGCAGATGTGTTTTCCATACTGGAATCCTGGTACATGGGAGGCAGAAGCAAGAGGCTGGTTGAAAGTTCAAGATCATCTTCTATCACGAAAACCATTTAAACAGAGAGAAGGTAATTTGGTGTTAAAATCAAATGTATCATGAATATCATTTATATGTAATAAAGTATATAAAATTTTAAGTTATGTTTCAGGTAACCACTGTTATAGGTTTATGTATATACTGGATCATGATATAAAAATAAACTATATTTATTACTTACTGATGATGGTTTTTAAAAAGTGAAAACCTAGACGATTGAAAATACACAACCAAGAATGAAGTCATCCTTACTATCAACATTCTGAAATAGTCATTAAGAACTTTTCTGTTACATAATGTTCTGCCTATTACCTACTAGGGCACATAAGTAGTTTACATAATCTCTCCCTTGGAAGAGAGATCCCTTAGTATAGTGCTGTGTCTTTGACACCTGTTGTACATTAAAAGTCACTGATAATTTTTTCAAGATTCCTGAACATTTATTTATTTTGTTATATGAAGTTCGTCTGAAAGCATAGGCTGAAAATAAGTCCACATCAGACATTCTTCCAGAGGTGTCTTAAGAATATGTTAAAGTTTAAGGGGAGAGGTTTCCTTTCTTACTGACATTTCAGAGCTAAGCTTTAAAAGTTGCTGAATTCAACAATAATATCTCCTGTGTTACAAACAATTGAGTTCATAATTCTGTGGTCAGATAAAATAATTCCCATTACACCTTAATATAATTACAGTGTTGATTTCATGAAGCACTGATAATTTTTAATAGTTTCTGTTTTAAGCTCTTGGGTAATGTTTTTTATATTACTAAATATCTTTTAGCCACAGTTTCTTGCTTTATCAACTTTAGACATCATATGCTGGTTGCTGATTTTATTAGGATTAGCTCATTTGCAGCATTATGACCCTCTCCTCTCCTCCATCTTGTTGTTCTGTTTGATAACTATGAAAGTTTAAATAAGTATATCTTTGTTTCTTGTGCTGGTAGCTCTGGCAACTACTTTTCTTACTTTTCCTCTTAATGCATTAATTAAATGATACCTTTGGTTTTTCTTCCTCTTTTTTTTCTACTTTTTAATGTTTTCAAGCTTGAAATCAGTTATTCTTTTTAATTCAGTTTTTAAATTTTTTTTGAGAATTTCATACATGTGTCTCTTTAAATGTTGCTTGCTGACCTCTTGGGATTGGGTCACACATCCAGGGGCTCAGTTCTTGTATTAGTTGTGTCATCTTTTCAATCTGTAAGTTGGATATTAGGATGAAAAGTATTTCAACTCCCCTGGGTTTTAATATTATATTTGGTATGTGACTTTATATACTATAATTATATTTAAAAATTGTTATTTTAAGTAAGAGTGAATGTGTTGGTTTATAAAAGGATTCTTTTGAAGTATTTGAAACCTTTTATGATTTTTCACTTTGCAGGTACGGAAAACTTTTTTCACCTTAGCATTTTGTGACTTTTGTCGAAAGCTGCTTTTCCAGGGTTTCCGCTGTCAAAACATGTGGTTATAAAGTTTCACCAGCGTTGTAGTACAGAGGTTCCACTGATGTGTGTTAATTATGACCAGCTTGAGTAAGTAATCCACAAAGAACCTCTTTGCTACTACTTTATAGTTAAATTTTCATAATGTGACACTAGTATACTTTGAAAGCCAGTGAGGGATGTTCTGCCCGATGCACTTGTTCCAGAATAGTTAAAGTCTCATCAGGAAGTAACACATAGTGCAGGTGGCTCTTCTCTCCGAGATAAAGGAACACTGAGTCCACTGCACATGAAGTTTACATTTCATGCTCTCTTCCTTAGAAAACTACTTTTATATAGTTTGGGGTGGATATAGAACAAAGTTTGAATTAAGAACAGTGGGTCTGATTCTGTGATCTATTTTGCTAATTATGTTGGTATTCTTTCCTCACGCTTCACCTCACCATGTCTGTCTGTTTCACCTTTGACCCTTTTCCTTTTATTTAAAGGAATAATTATATACAATTATTCTTTCTAAAATTTCTTTTTTCTTTATTCTATAGTATGTCTAATAGACTAGATGTACTCTATTGTAATTTTTTTCTGTAATTCTTTTTGTTGCTCCTGAAATGGAATTTGACTTTTAAGTAAATTATATTGATATATCCAACTTAGCAGCTACTCAGGCAGAAGCCTTTGTAAGTTCAAGGCCAGCTTGGTCTACACAATGAGTCGGGCTACGCAGTGAATCTGTCAAAGAAAAAAAAACAAAAAGGGTAATCTAACCTACCACTAGATATTTTCCTTTTAGTTTTTAAGCTACAAAGCATGATTTTCCCCCCTGTAATAAATAGAAATTGATTGAAAAGAACAATTAGTTTTAGATCTCAGCTTGCCTTGAAAAGTACAATGTAATTTGTTGCCGGGAGGGTGGTGCTCATGCCTTTAATCCCAGCACTTGGGAGGCAGAGACAGGTGGATCTCTGAGTTCGAGGCCAGCCGGGCTACAGAGTGAGTTTCAGGAAAGGGGCAAAGCTACACAGAGAAACCCCTGTCTCAAAAAAGCCAAAACAAACAAACAAACAATGTAATTTGTTAAAAGAAACTTTTAGACAAAAATATACTTAATTGAATTTTATAGTTGTTTGCAAAAGTAAAACTTGATTTCTTGTATTTTTCCATTACCTCTGTGTTCTCATGTATTGAAGCTTCTGGGTTTTGCACAAGTTAGGTTTGTTTTGTTTTGTTTTGTTTTTGCCTCACAGTTTGCTGTTTGTCTCCAAGTTCTTTGAGCATCACCAGTACCACAGGAGGAGGCCTCCTTAGCAGAACTGCCTTACATCTGGATCCCCTTCTGCACCCCCCTCAGACTCTATTGGTATGATTTTGATTCCTGCTGTTTAATGACATGCTATTTGAACTGCCTTCCTGTGGATCTTTTGGGTAATTGTAAACCTTTCCAACATTGGAGTTGTTAAAATTATGGATATTTTCCCCCAATAATGTATTTATCGCAGCATTCAAGCATTTACATGCATTTGTACAGAAATGGGATAAAAAGCCTGGTATGGTGGTTACTTTTAATCTCAGCACTCGTGAGGCAGAAGCAGGCAGATCTCTGTGAGTTGAGGCTGGCCTGGTCCACACAGTAAGTTATTACCTTGAAAAAATAAAACACACACAATCAATTAGTCAATCACTGGGATTAAAAGCTGGTGTAGACTATATTTTAAGATCAACTGTGAAAAAAAAGCAACATAAAATTTTTTGTTTTTGTTTTTATTTTGTTTTTGGAGCTGAGGATCGAACTAGGCAAGCGCTCTACCACTGAGCTAAATCCCCAACCCCACAACATAAAATTTTTACACTCTTTTATTTACCATTTTATCAAGTAATGTTATGACTTCTACTTAAAAAAATTAACAGACAAAGTTGATAACAATTTTTTTAAAAGTACAAATCATAATAGAGTATTATTAAACTTTGTGATAAAATAAATATTTTATATTTATAGAATGCAAGAAAATATAATGTACTCAAGAATGTGTAATGGAGATGAGATTTGAACTTATCTTTAAAAAATTGCTAGAAGCTGAATGAACTTAGGTATCAAAGCCGTATTAGGGTCCAGAGAAGAAAGCAGGTTTCAGAGTCAGTCAGAAAGCTTTTATAAATTCAGAAGTAGCATTTGTGAGCCTGATGGGATTCACACTTCTAGAATCCCAGCACTTAGTAGGCTGAAGCAGAAAGTTGTTGAGTTTGAGCCTAACCTTTGCTACATCACAATAAAAAACTGGAAGAGAAAAAATGCCATGTGTGTGACCAAGTAGTAAAGAATCTTGACATTTAGGCTGGTTTTACTTGAGATATGATGACATGGGAGACAAAAGGTTTTCAAACAAGTTACCAATGTGATAAAATTATTTTAAAGGGAAAATTCACTTAGCAGTAAAATACAGATAGACAGAAAAAAAAATAGGGTGAAGAAGATGACCTAAGCTGAGGGAAAGCAATATGCAGAAAGGAAGGATATTCCTAAAGGACAAAAAAAAGTAGTAAGATGCTATCAGTTTAGGAGGAAAAGCAAGAATTTACTGTAAAAGTATCTCCAAGGCATTATATTCATAGTAAGAAAGAGACAATATTTTAAGTTGGCTCTTAAATATTTTTTGCATAGGTTTGTTACTCTTTTCCCATTGTAATTGAGGCAAGATTATTAATGCCGTGTCTGGAAGTATATAATTTTTGAAAAGGACATTTCCAGATAGCATTCTGGCTTAGAATGTTTCAGAAGTGTTTAGTTCATAAGTATTTGTTTTAATTTTACCTGCTTCCTCCTATTCTTCACAGTACGTTATTTCTTTGGACCTTAAAAAACTATTTCTGTATTGTGTGAGTGGTGATATGTAGGTGTTGTGTAAGTGTGAAATGCCATGGTCTTGTGTAGAAGTCAAGGGACAACTTTCTGGAGTCAGTTCTCTCCTTCCACTGTGGAACCAGAGATCAAACTGAGGTACTTAGACTAGGACAGGCATTTACACACACAGCCACCTGTCTGGCCCACACTTCTTTACAGACTTATACCAGAAGGAATGATAACAATAAGTTGATACTTTTAATAGGTCTGCAATTTTTATGAAGCCAGACTTCCTAAGGTCTCATGGGTTACAAAAAATTAACAAAATAAATTTCTATTTCCAAGAGTAGTGGCTCATTTCTATAATCTCAGTACTTGGGAGGCTGAGACAACAGGATTGCCATGAATTTGAGGTCAGCCTAGCATGAGCAAGACCTAGTCTCAAAAATAAATGGGACGATAAGTATGTAGCTCAGTCAATAGAGTGCTTGCCTAGCATGCACAAAGCCTTGAATTTTATTCTTAGCATCACATATACTAGACATGCTGGTTAATTCTAATCCCAGTACTTGGGGATAGAAAAGGGAGAATCAGAAGTTCAAGATAATTCTCAGGAAGTGTTAGGCAGCCTAAGACACATGAGACCCTATTTTAAAAAGGGAGGGAAAGAGGCAGGCTAGAAAGTTGGCTCAGCAGCTCAGCTGTGCAAGAATGAATAACAGAGTTCAGATCTTAGCACCTTCATAACAGCCCAGGCATGCTTCCATGCACACCTGTGAGACTAGCAGCAAAGGGGTAGAGACAGGAGGATTGCTGGACTAGCTGGCTTGCAATCTAGTTGAAAGGGTTCAAGTTCCAGGTCAAGGAAGAAACCCTTCTTAAATAAGGCGGAAAGTAATAGAGAAGGCCACCTGATGACCTCCTTTGGGTTCTGGCATGGGTCTATCTTTCCCTGCACCCCTCTCCACCTCCCCCCACACATTGGGGATGTGTGTGTGAGATGAGATAGCGCCTCAATAGGTAAAGTGCTTGCCATAAAAGCATGACTATGTAAATTTGACAAAGCCAAATGTGGTGATAATCCCAGCATTCTAGAGCAGGATGGGAGATAGAAGCAAGAATATCAGCAGAAGTCTACACAGCACAGCAGTAACGAGACCTTGCCTCAAAAATAGGAAGAGAACTGGCCCAAAGACATTCTTACCTCCATGTGTGCTCAGTGGGATGTGCACACCTGCAAACACACCACACAATAATAATGTTTTAAAAATAAAACAGTTTATTTTAAATAGTCAATGTATTTTTATATCACTAGGAAATGCAACCACTATGTAGTTTTGTCAGATTGTAACAGTTATCTCTGTTGGCTCTGTTATTAGTTGTATGTTTTTATAAATGATAGAATCAAATGTTGTTGTGATTTTAATTAATCCTTTGGCTATGGCAATTTCTTCCTGATATAGTCTGTAGACCGTGTGATTTGCTTTTCTAATGGTACGGTCCCAGTTCTGTGAGCAGAGTTGTAGAATATTAATGAAATGAGCTTGGCCTCTCGTAGGGTCATTATGGTAACAATACAGTTTGTCTTCCAGTACAGGAATGCTGTTCTAAAACTGAGAAACATTTGCCTCTGCCACATGTATTTTTTTTCTTGACTAGAGTGAAATGGATTCTAGTCTTGAAAAATGTGCAAACTTCTCTACAAGTTAATCTCCTAATGCTTTTATGTCAGTGTTGTAAAGAATTACTTTGTAAAGATAGAACCAGTTGTATTTTAGTCAGCGTTCTCTAGAGGGAACAGAACTTATAAATGAACTTAGAGTGTGTATGTCTACATATCTGTATCTAGATATAAATATGTTTATAGATTTTGTATATTTTAATATGAATTTATTAGAATGGCTTACAGGCTGTGGTCCAACTAGTCCAACAGTGACTGTCCACTATTGGAAGGTCAACAGTCAGTGGTTGTTCAGTCTGCATGCCTCAATTGGTCTTCACTTTGTGCCAGAGTCCTGAAGTAGTCTCTAATGCCCATGAAGAAATGTACTTGCTAATGAGAGCAAGAGCAGGCAGGCAAAGAGCAAGCAGCAGACTTCCTTCTTCCTGTGTCCTTGTATATAGACTGCCCGCAGATGGTGGGCCCAGATTCTAGCTGGATCTAGCTACGTCAAAAGATCTGGATTAAAAGGTGGATCTTCCTACCTCAAAGATCCCAGATTAGAAGTGGGGTCTTCCCACTTCAAAGGGTGTAATTAAGAAAACAATCCCACACATGTGCCCAGATGCTTGCATTTTAGTTAATTCCAGATGTAGTCAGTTGTCAGTCAAGAATAGCCATCCATGTTGATTTATGTTCTGTGTTACAATATTGCATTTGTTACTAGTCCTGACAACAGTTAAAGTGGTCCTGAAACAAGTATGGTGTATAAACAAGAAAATTTTGAAAATTAATATATTTGCCTAGTACAGAATACAAAGTAAGAGATAATTACTTCCTTTTTTGTATATCAGTGAACAGAAACAATCGCTTTGTTTGCTTCAAAAAATTTTAAATAGTTTAACCTTAAACTATTAGTAATTTGCTAGGGATGTCTTTTTGTATGCTATGAATGTGTTGTTCTGATTGGTTGATAAATAAAATGCTGATTGGCCAGTAGCCAGGCAGGAAGTATAGTACAGGCAGGATAAGCAGAGAGGAGAATGCTGGGAACAGGATAGGCTGAGTCAGGAGTCTCCGGCCAGCACAACAGCACGATGTCAAGGCAGAACTGAGAAAAGGTACCGCAAGCACATGGCTAAACATAAATAAGAACTATGGGTTTAATTTAGGTGTAAGAGCTAGTCAGTAATAAGATTGAGCTAATGGCATACAGTTCGTAAATGATATAAGCTTCTGTGTGTTTACTTGGGTCTGAGCGCGCTGTGGGACTGGCGGGTAAGAGAGCTTTGACCTGACCACCGGCAGGCTGGGGTACAAGAATCTTCTAGCTACAGTAACTTTCTAAGGAGTGTTAAATTAAAGTGCTGTTTATTTTTTAATTTTAAAAAGATTGTGGAAGGGTCAGTAAAAAGATATGCCACTGGGAGAAAGTCATCTAGAGGCTGGCCACAGTCCTCCATAGATGTTATTAATTACCTTGCTCCAAGGAAGATGCCCACAGCATGCAGTTTTCTGAAAACGATGAGAGTTGGGAAAATACTAGCTTAAATTAAAAAAAATCAAAACCAGACTAAATGAGAACATACCTGTTACCTAAACCAGACTTGTGGTGGATGGGGCCCACGCTCTTTTTGGGAAGATATTCATGAGAAGCCAAATTATTATTAGATTTTGTTGTTGTTGTTAAGCATTGAATTAAGACTTTGTGTACATATTTGAATACATTGGGAGTATGGTAATGAAATACTATTCCATAATTATCATATATTTGCCTTCAAGGCTAGACAAAGTTAACTTTGAACCAAGGCACACCCTTCACCCTCCAGATGGTATTAATATATCACATTGATTTTATGTAACAAGCCTCATCTTTACCAGATTAAAATGCAGGTTTTGTTTCTCCTTGTTTTCTGGATCACTGTCCTTTGTATACAGAGTTCTGGCTTGTTATTCGCAGTTCATATTTCTGTCATAGTCTTAACTCAGTAATTTCAGGAAAGATTTATTGCCTGGCTACCTGTTCTAGGTCACATTTTATATTGATTATACTATTCTATGGAGTTCTGGTTAATTCAGGGTTTTCTGGTTTTTAGTCCTGAGTTAGGGTTCTATTGTTCTACAGACTACAGTAGCTTATCAGTTTTGTACTTCCCAATACTTTATTAACTAGTAGCATTTAACTGTTCAAAAATTCTTAGCAAAGGCATGTTTAGCTTTATAAAGCAAGAATAGGACAGCTTTTTGACCAACCACTGAGAGTTTTCTTGATCAGCCAGAAAACCATAAAGGACACAGAAGAAACATGGTAACTTTCCCAAAATCCCATTCCATTAATCGTAATTGGGTTTATGCCTCATTCTTTTAGTGAATAATGTTTTTGCTGTTCATCTTCTAAACCACCTCATGTAGTTAGTATCTCTTAAAGTGTTTTCCTTTATCCTTATGACCCATGTGCTCCAGATTCTGATGACATGCTTTATTCAGAAGCTTTCTTTTCCCCCCACTCTTAACCTTTACTCCTCAACATTTCATTCTATTCGCTTTCTATTTACTTTTTTTTTTTTTTTAAGATTTATATATTTATTAAGGTTCTAGGCACAGTTTTCTGTCTGCATGTATGCCTGCAGGCCAAAGAGGGCATCAGATCTCATTATAGATGGTTGTGAGCAGCTATGTGGTTGCTTGGGAATCTGAAACTCATGACCTCTGAAGAACAGCCCTGTGCTTGTAACCTCTGAGCCATCCCTCCAGCCCTACTTTTTTCTTAAAATTTTTATTATATTTATATAGTATGTGTGGGTGCACATGCACATGCTCTGGAGGCACATGTGTGGAAGTCAGAAGACAGCTTTGGAGAATTAGGTCTCCTTCCAACTGTATAGTCCCAGGGATCAAACCCACATCATTAGGCTAGGAGCGAGGCGCCTTTTTATCCACTGAGTGATCTCACTGGCCTCTCCTTTTATATTTCTCACCATTCTTTTCTAATTACCCTTATTTACTATCTTTTGTTATCCTCAGCATTGTTTTTCTCTAGTCTAATAACACTTAAATAAGCCGGTTAGTTTTTATAATATGGGGTAAAATGATGACCAGTTGAATTTAGTCAGAGCCTCACTTGTATCCTCTCCCAAAGTAGTAATAACTTCCCTACTCCTGAGGATCTTTTTCTGAGGGGTCTAGAGTCTTTATAATATATATATACTCTAGTTTTTGAAATTTTTAGTGTGCTTCATGCCAGGCTCTTTTAGGCCAGCCATCATGGATTCTATTATCTATGGGGAAAAATTATCACGGTACTCTGTAACCTAATATAGAGTATTTTAATCAAAATAATTTTAGGACTGGAAGACTGCTCGGTAGCCGAAGTGCTTGCCATGCAACTTTGAGGAACTTGAGTTTGGATCCCACTTGCCACTTAGAGAGCTTGGCTGCGCTGTCTGAACCCGTGACCCAGTGCTGGGAAGACAGAGACAAGAAGATTTTTTGGAGTTTTGCTGGCCAGCCAGTCGAACCAATTGTAAACTCTGGGTTCAATGAAAAGACCGCTTGCTCAAAAAATTAGGTGGAAAAGAAGATGCCTGACACCAGTCTCTGACTTCCCTGTGGCACTTCCAACCACACATCCCAAATCTTTTATTTTTAAATTTATTTGCTTATCAGTGTTTTAATATTATATGATCTTTATTTGTCTCTGGTGTTAAATGATGAGACATGAAAAAACATTTGAATATGAAAGATAATTGGTACATACCATATTATCTTCTGAAATTTTGAAAATGAATCTTTTGATATTGTACAAATTTTAATTAAAACACGCGGCATTAAACAGCAGTTATATCTTTTGGGGTCAGGAAATATATAGGTATATTCGTCAAAACTATTTTGTAACTTCTAAGTACTTCCTTAAATTTTCATTTGAGTAACTTCAGATTATGAGAAATAGTATATAAGAAACATAGCATATTTTATTCAAGCTAGTCTCTACCTGGAGCATTTCTATATATTTTCTATATATTATTTCTATATATGATTTTAAAGGACAAGAGCTGCTTCTGCTGATTAACCACAGGTAATTTCTAGCTGTTCATAGATTCCTCTGGAGTTTTCTGGATCAGAATCATTGTTCTTATATCACTGATAGTCCTGGAAGGTCTGCTTTTGAGCAAAGCTTTGGCAGTATTAGTTGTAGTTATGTTTTTTTAAACTAATGCTTGTTTTAAAGCCATTACTATTGGAATTTTGGTTCTTTAGAGATTATCATATTAAATACAAAAATCTAATAACTTTCATTTTAAGTATTATTATCTATACAATTGCTCCAAATCTTTATTTTCCGGTGACTGATTTTTCCAGGCCCCAAATCCTCACCAGTCCATCTCCTTCAAAATCCATTCAATTCCACAGCCCTTCCGCCAGCAGATGAAGATCATCGGAATCAGTTTGGGCAGCCGAGAGACCGGTCCTCCTCAGCTCCCAATGTCATATAAACACAATCGAACCTGTCAATATTGATGTAAGTACTAGCACTGCTAGAACTAAACAACTCAGGTGTGCTTTTTGTTTTTCTATTTTTAATACAGATTGGAAGTAAATGCCACCTTTCATTTGTCATTTAAATGCTAGGTTTATATGAATTACAGATCCAGAAACCCTATCATCTTCTAGGACGATATTAACAAGTTACAGTTATTCTCAATTTTTTTCTGATACTATCTCTGAAAAAATTTTAAGTTAAAATGATTTGAATATGAGAATTAATAAAAGCCCTTCAGTGAATTTATGAAGTCCTCTCTAAGATTTTTTGTGTAATTATTATTACTGTGTTATAAAAATGACATTAAGAATTTATATTTTTCTGTCATGAGTTTGGCATTATAACAAACAAAAGCAATTCTTCATTCATATTTTAGATCATATAGTTAAAACTATAACTTAAATTTTATTAACTGAAAGAAATACTTTATTATAAATTTTAATTTAATTATCAAGATAAATCACAAGTAAAGGATTCTAAAATCAGACTTTCTTCCTACTTTTTATTGTGTTTTTTTCCCCATATTTGGGCAGAGTAAATTCATTTAAGTGGCTTTTTCCTAGTGCCATTTTTTAACTGAGGCCATCCTGTCTCTATGTAAACCTAAATACACAGAAGTGAGAAGTAGAAGAGGAGATAGGGAATAAGGAGCTTGAGAAATAAGGAGTCAAAGTGTATTTGTAGGTTAGGCGTGTTCTCGGTGGTGTTCAATAATCTTCATATGTATTTGGAATTTTTTTGTTTTAACGGCTTTTCTTTTTTTTTTTTTTTTTTTTTTTTTTTGTTTGTTTGTTTGTTTGTGATTATCCTCCTGGTTTCTTGGCCTTGTCTATTTGAAGAATTGCTTTATGTCTTCTTCTTTCATCCTTTTCGTAACTGCCATAACAGAACACATTTTCCTCTTTATGTATGTCTCAGACTGTTCTGACTTATGATACCACCAATTTGACTGCACCATCCTCCATTTGAAGAGTTACTACATTTGTTCCTACCATTAATTCTTCTTCATTCATTTCCATCCTGGTGCTCTCACCAGAATGGCTTTTAATGACACTTTTGTCATCCGTTTCCTTGTTTAAAAGCTTTCAGTAACTTAAAATTTTTATTTAAGCTCAGTCACTTATTATCTGAGGGAAAAAAAGACTTACCTTTGACTCTGGGCTCAGCAAGTAGGGATTTAGGGTGAATTAACCACCATCTTTGCCCTCTATGATGTCACAGTTTAGTGCATGAATCAGACATGCAAGTAATCACAAAAATATATAACCTTAGTTCACAGAAAGGCTTTGATGAGCTCTACCTGGTTAGATGTAAGAATATTTAGCTGTGAAGGGACGACCTTGAAGCTATACTATAGAAGGTAAATGCTAGGGATTTATTAAGGTCACTATATAGGGAATTATTTTCTTAAAGGTATTTGTTAAGGAAACAGTATATACAAGGTTGTAGAGTTGCCTTTACATGGAAGGAATTAATAGTTGATATCATAGGAGTCCAGGGTTCAGGAAAGGGCTGACAAATGGTGGAGGGTCAGTAGGAAATGTCAACACTGACTGATTTCATACATGACTCTAAAGGAATGGTAGGAGTTCTGAAACACATTGGGAGGGGGACTACAATTCATTCTGTAGCCCAAAGTGGTCTTGAACTTGCTTCCTGCCTCATGTCTTGAATATTAGGTTTGGGAGTAGAGACTGGTGGTAGGGTTCTTAGAAGTCATGGAAATGGCTGAGTACTTACGATGTGTCAAGTACTAGGCCAAGTGTTTTAAATAAGCCTTCTTGGTCAAGGCTCATGAGAAATAATTATCTTTATTTCATCTTGAAGGATATTCAGTTTATAAGAGTCTAAGAAATCAACCCATGATCACATAGCTAATAAATGACTGAAATGGACTTGAGTCGTTTAAACCTGACTTTCTTTTCTTATACTTATCCACTATATATCAGTAAAGAAAAGAGGCAGAAGACAACAGTTGACTTTCTAGTATATAGATACTTGGCTATAAACCAGGACAGGGTTTATAGAAACCTATAGAAAAATTACAGTTTTGTATTTTACCTAGAGTGACTTTAGGATATCTGTGGGAATATTATGACCTCAAATGGAGATATAACTTGACAGTGTGTCTGTGTTAATCAGAGCCGTAAGTATAAATTACATTACTCAAAGAGTATATAAAATTGGGAAGAGTAGAAAACACAAACCTGAAGATTAAAAAAAGAAAGAAAGAAAGAAAACATAGCCTGGTGAATCTTAACATTGTAGCAGAGACCATTTCTCAGTTACCTTTGTGAGCTCTTTGCAAGTGTACTACAAAGACCAAGCAAATGCACTTCAAAAATGCTGATGGAAGCAGTTAAGAGCGCTCACTGGCTGCTTCTCCAGGGGTCCTGAGATCAACTCCCAGCAACCACATGGTGGCTCACAACCATCTCTAGTGAGATCTGATACCCTCTTCTGGCATAAAGTGTACACCCATACATAAAATAAATAAATCTTTAAAAAAAAAAAAAAAAAAAACCCTGCTGATAGAGAGGATACCTCTCACTATTAAGATTCAAATAAGATAAGGACTAAAATGAGTTTTGTTTTTAACAGTTAAATACCATGGGTGTAGGGGACTGACAAGATGTTTCAGCTCATAAAAGTACCCGCTACATACAAACTGGGTGGTGATGGCGCATGCCTTTCATCCTAGCACTCAGATGGATTTCTGTGAGTTAAAGGCCAACCTGATCTACAGAGCTAGTTCCAGGACAGCCAAGGCTATACAAAGAAATCCTGTCTTAAAAGAAAAAAAGAAGAAGGAAGAGGAGGAGGAGGAGGAGGAGGAGGAGGAGGAGGAGGAGGAAGAGGAAGAAGAAGAAGAAGAAAGACCTTTTACAAAAGCTTTGACAACAGATACCGAGAACCCATAGTAGAGGGAGAGAACTAACTCCAGAAAGTTGGCTTCTGACTTCCACACAAACTCTGGCGCGCGTGTGTGTGTGCGCACACGCACACACACACACACACACACAAATTTTAAAAATTAATTGGTGCTGTGGCACACAGCTCAATGATAGAGCATTTGCCTAACATGTATGCCTTGGACTCAGTCCCCAGCACCATTAATTTTTAAGTCCTTGGGCCCAGGTGTCATGGTGCTCACCTTAATCCCAGTACTCAGGAGGCAGAGCAGGCAGATTTTGTGAGTTCATGGCCAGCCTGGTCTACAATAGCAAGATCTAGGCCAGTGAGAGATCATAACTCAAACAAATCAGCAACTAAATAGAAATTTTTGAGTTGTTTTGATTTCAAAGGCAAATAGAATAGAAGGCAGCAGGAGAGGAAATGATTGTCAGTTTTGAGAAACTTGGCTATATAGGAATGACAAAAGAACTTGAGTAACAGTTGTTTTTAAACTAAGATTCCAGCATATCTTATAACTGGAGAGAAAGAAGCTAGTGAAAAGAGGTTGAGGTAGTAAGTAGAGAATATTTGATAAAATTCTTAGAACTTGAAAATGATGTCTTGCAGGAGCTATGATAAGTTAAAGGTAGATGTATCTCTTTACACACTGCATGAAATGGGATAAATTTCTTAACCCTGGGACTGGTATTAATTTGATTTTTTTTCCTTGTTTTGCTTCATTTTGTTTGAGATATATTCTTGGCTAGCCTGGAACTTCTGTGTAAATTAGTCTGGTCTCAAAATCAAAGTTCAGTCTACCTCTGCCTCCTGAGTGCCAGAATTAAAGGCATGCAGGACCATGTTCAGCACTTGAAATGTTGGGGTTTAGAGGGGGAGCAGTTTGTGGTACATGTCTTAGTCAGAGACACATGACCAAAGCAACTCTTACAAAAGAAGGCATTTGGGGGTTGGGAGAGGCTCACTTACAGTTTCAGAGGTTTAGTTCATTATCATCATTTGTGGGGAGCATGGTATTAGCATGCAGGCAGGTTCTGGAGCAGTAGTTGAGAGTTTTACATGTAATCTGCAGGCAGAGAGAAATAGACAGACGGACAGACAGACTGGGTCTGGCATTAGCTTTTGAAACCTCAAGGCCATACCTACTCCAGCCTAATCCTTTCAAACAATTACAATCCCTGGTGACGTAAGCATTCAAACCTATGAGCCTGTGGGGACCATTCTTGTTCAAACAACCACAGTACATAAAAAAGTATTTAAAAAGTCAGTTGTGCATTGTGGTACACACTACTTGGCACTGGGAGGTAAAGGCAAGAGAATCAGGAGTTGGAGGCCAGAGCAGCCTGGGCTGTATCATACCCTAGAGAGGAAAGGGAGAGAGAGATTGATTGACATAGCTGATGCTACTTTGCAGATGTTCACGGATAACAAAGGTACGGCCAGACGTTCTTGGGTGGTTTGTTTCTTCTGGGATGCTGATCAGGAATGTGAGACAAGTGACTAGAAGAAATGAGGAGAACAGTTAAAATAGTAGTTATAGAGTACGAGAATATCCTGGTTAACTTAGATCAAGTAGATGGATCAACAAGGAGCTTTTAAGAAAACATGTGAGATTGAAAAGTATGAGCTTAGGTGGGGAATGGTGGTTGTTTCTAAGAGTGGAGAAAGCCACCTTCTCCCATAGCTATAGGGAGTTTCAGGGCTAGTGTAGGTAAACAGGAAAGAGGTAATAACCTTTCACCAGTTGGGTCATTCTGTCTAGAAAGCCCTTTGCTTTTCTACATGCCAGTCTATTCCTCACCGCTCCAACTCAGATTTCTTTGGCTGCTTCACCAAAGCCAATTCCTAGTGTCATTTCTTTTGCCAGTTCTCATGGATCTGGAGACTGTCAAATCATCTTAGTCTCAATATGTCTTTATACAAGTCTTTAGTTTTGTATATCACTAAAAGCCTTGTCAACACCACCATGTAATTGGTAGTAAATTATCAGTTAACTAGTCTACCTCTCCTTGCTTCTTAAGCTGTTATTTATTTTCCATGTGTCTACATCTCACAGTGTGTTTGTAAGCTCTCAAAACCACTAAAAGGTAGTCAAACCACCAAGATTTTTATATATTAGTAGCCAGACAATCTCAACAACTAGGTCATTGTTGGAAATTGTGAGTATTTATTGATTATTCTGTAGACAGTGTTGAAGGTTTTATATAGTACACTGAACATGATAGAAATAGACCAGTAAAGAATTTACTCTTCATTTTACTCAGTAAGCCTATTTGCAACTGGTGCCTATTTGCAACTGACCTTTTTAGAGACATTTGGGGCCATTCAGTCTCTCACACTTAAGTTAAACTTGAGTAAACTAATCCAAGTTCTTAGGACTAGAATCCAAATTTCATTACTTCTGGAATTTCCCCTGCTACCAACATTGTTGTAAGAGCTGTATTTTAAATAATAGAGACCAATTTAAACAAAATCCTTATTTGAGCTGTTTTTAACTCTCCCTCCTTTTTAATGTTGTACATACACATTTTTCTGATAGTATTCAGTGTACTTTTGATTTTGTATTTTTTTATTATATGTAAACATGTTTCATGTTTTAAGTTTCATAATTGTTTTTGGTAACTGCGTACTACTCATTAAATTGATACACCATAACCATAATATGTCAAAATGCCTATCATAGGAAAATAATTATTTCTGATTTATGGTGTGATGGATAATGCTGCACTAAACATCTTTGTGCATATCATTTTTTCTTCTGAATTATTTCCTTAGGAAAAATTCCCAGAAGTGGAATTACAGGATCAAAGGGTATGAACATTTTTATGGCTCTTAATATGTGCCAGTAGAATTTTCTTTAAGGATTGATGAAGCCACTGAGTGGCCTGAAAGGGATTTCAGCATTTGATCGGGACTAATAATCCTTTCACGTAGGCTAGGTTGGCAAGTGCTTCAGGCTTGAGTGTTTATCATGTACACTAGCTAACTTCATAGCCTTTGTTTGATGAGATAATTATAAGACAGGTAGTGTTTTGAATTAACCCTTCTGCTAATGCATAGTGGAAAATTCATTTGTTGTTATTACTTTTTTACTGTGTGCTTTGAATAAATGTATTTTACTATTTGTTTGTAGGATTTGATTAGAGACCAAGGGTTTCGTAGTGATGGAGGTAAGTAATGATTTTAGTTTTTTGTGTGTGTGGTTTTTTTTTTTAAAGGCAAAAATGCAATTGCTTTGCTGCTTGTCTCCTTTATAGTTGCTTTTTTCATGAAACAGACACAGAGAAAAATGTGTAGAGAAAACCAAATCAGTTTTTGTTTTGTTTTTTTATAGTAGTTATCATTTATTGCTAGCAGAATTTAAAATTAGCCATAACACGTAGAGAAAATGAGAAGACATAAAAGAAAGTCTTAAATGTACCATCCATGATTTTAAAATACACTACCAAGGAGAGATCCTTAATTATTTTATCCACTTTTTAATTTCTCCTGCCTTCAAGTCTGGAGTCCTAAATTTCTTTTGGCTTCCACCAAATACTTAGAGACGCTTAGAATCAGATTAAATCACTCTTTGGGGTTGCCTGCCACATCTCAGTTTGTCAGACTTCATCAAGCATTTCTCATAAACTTTCCAGATCTATTTGAAATGTACATTTATTTCATGGAATGACCCATAATGGAAAAATTCAGTTATTCTCTTATTGGTATAGTAAATAAAGTATACACATGAGAAATTACATTAAGAGATTTCTTATAGAATTTCCATCTAGCCTCCCCTTCAGCAGAGATAAGATTATTTAAGAAAGTGTTTTTTGAGCCAAGTGTGATAGCATATGCCTGTGATCCTAGCTGAGGCAGGAGAAACATGAGTTTGAGGATAGCCTAAGTCTACATAGCAAGACTCTCAAAAAAACAAAACAAGAAAACTCTATAATAATGTACCCCATATATTTTCTAAGAGGTGGCATTTGAGACTGTCTTGAAGTTTTCTTGCAAGAGGTCTTCTGTATTAACCTTCTCAGCTGCCTTCTGTCTTACAAGGAAGACCATATTAGCTGCACACCATGCTGGGTTCTTCACTGTGACCTTCTGTATCTTCAAAATAGGTCCAAACCCAGACTCAGTATTTTATACTGAGTGAAGACTGTATACGCCTTGTATTCTTATGGTTCTGGACTTCTGTGAGGGTACCAAATAGCAAGCATGAATATGTACTTAGTATGAACTGTATCACATAGTTATTCGAGAGTTTTTGTTGTTTGTTATTCCATGAGCCTGCCAATGAATGTTGCTGCCAGTTTGACTTTCATGTCTTAATAGCTGTGGCTGCTGATAATTTTACCCAATACATCCAGCATTTAAATGTTCCATCATGTTAGCATCACAGTTAACTTAGTAGTAAACAGCCTGCTTAGTACCTAAAATCAAGTGGCATTTCTTATCTTTGTTATAAGTCACTTTTAAAAAATTCATTGGAGTTTTTATGAAAATATATGCAGATTTTTAAAAACCGTCCAGAATTATTTTGTAAAGCAGGCTTCAGTTCATCTAATTTATTCCCCATGACTTCTTTCATTTCTTCTGTGTGTCTGTCTTCCTGTGTTTGCCTGCCCCTCTCTTTCTCTTCTAACAGCCCCCTTGAACCAGCTGATGCGCTGTCTTCGGAAATACCAATCCCGGACTCCCAGCCCCCTCCTACATTCTGTCCCCAGTGAAATAGTGTTTGATTTTGAGCCTGGCCCAGTGTTCAGAGGTAGTTGGGCTCTTCTTTCTTGTTTTTACCCAAGCGAACTAAATATAAACTACAGATTCTGTTTGTGCCTCACCCTCACAGCGTGTGTTTGTAAGTGTGAGAGTTTTAAGTACTAAATTTCTGCTTGGCCTGGCTGGAATGCTCTGAATGTGCTTTTCACACATCCTCACTACTGCAAGCTTTCTGTATGCTGTCCATTATAAAGTTTTAAAAGCAAGAAAATTCTGAGTTGGGATTTCCATCTTGTTTATTGTTGTCTTATTTCTGTTTAGTCTTGATAACTTCTTAAATTCTGGGGACTTGGGCAGGATTCCTTTTACTTTAGTTCATTAGATGATGACTTTGATTAAGGTTTTTTTTTTGCTGGGCACATTGGCTCATATCTGTAACCTTAGCACTTGAGAAGCAGAGGCAGGAGGAGAGTCACTGAAGGTTTGAGGCCAAAGAGATTTTTATGAGACTTTGGACAGTTTTTTGAGATTTTGTCATAGAAGTAATTTTTTGTTCTTTATTTTTTCCTTTATATGCAATATATGTATATTGATTAATCCATAAACATTAATTCAGAAAAAATTGAATCTATATATGTTAAATTACGCCCTCATGTGAGGGAAGTTAGTAATATAATTGTAGTCTCCTATTTTGCCTGTCATATTTATTTATTGTTAAATTAACTTTTAAATTTTAAGATAAAATTTGGGTATCTTAAATATTTTTTACAATTAAATTTACTGTCTTGATATCCTTAGTGACCTATAATTAATATAATGATGGTGCTTTAGAGTTTTCCATCAACTTAGCTGTTCCACAGTGTAGTGGAAGTCATTCAGTACTCAGTGATGTAGTTAAACTAAGTAATACAATAAATAAGAATTGTGCATGAGGCAAGTTGTTACTGCTGTATAATGTTGGAAGTTATCAGTGGTTTGTATAAAATGTATTGTGCTCTAGTTAAAAGAAATTCCAAAGAAATACCATTTTCTTTTAGAAAATTGCATATGCAATCATAGAACTTTCATATGGTGCTATAATATTATATAATGACTATAAAACATCTGTCCAGATTTAGCATTTAAATACTGTCATTGGCATCCTTGCTGTTTAAAAGAACCTGACTCCTTTTTACCCTTGAGAGTAGTATATTTTATAATTTTTTGGAGTATGGAAGTTCTACCTGGAAATCTCAGGCCTGTTCACCATACATGTACTCTGTGGAGTCATTGCTCTAAACTCTTCTGTCCCATGTACCATATGTGCTTCTGCTGACTGAGCCTACTTACATAGCTCACTTGCCTTATAAAATATTGCTGTATATTTGAAATACAACTGGGATTCTGTAGCACTTATTTGCTCATTTTAATAATACTAAGTTTTTCAGAAAGTCTTGAAAGCCTATTTAGCAGGGCTGGAGAGATGATGGGTCAGCAGTTAAGAACACTAGCTGCTCTTCAGGAGACCAGGGTTCAGTTCCCAGCACCCACAATGGCAGCTCACCACTGTCTTTAGCTCCAGCTCTAGGAGTTCCAAAATCTTCACGTAGATACACATGCAGGTAAAAGACCATTGCCCATAAAATAAACATAAATAAAAAATAAAAGAAAAAGAAAGAAAACCAGGTCCTGGAGAGATGGTTCAGAGGTCAAGAGCACTGACTGTTCTTCCAGAGGACTCAGGTTCAATTCCCAGCAACCACATAGCAGCTCCCAACCAAAAGGGATCTAATGCTGTCTTCTGTCATCCACAAGCACCAAGCAGACAAATGGTACACAGACAGTCAAAGCTCCTATAAACAAACAAAACAAAATAAAACAAACAAACAAAAAAAACCAATAAAATACTAATTAAGAAAAAGAAAAGAAAGAAAGCCTGCTTAGCTTTGTTTATATTACTTTGCAATAAAGGTAACGATCTATATTTAATAGAAAAAATTCCAGGGACCACTGACACTGCCCACCATCTCTTAAACAATAGAGCTACAGTTTGAGATCATATATAAATTTAGGACTAATATGAAAGAAATATTTTAACAGTAAGGCCATTAAAATGTTTCCGTTTTGATGTTTACTTTTTTTTTTTTAATATTGAGGCTATTGAAATATTACAAAATGGGGGCTGGAGAGATGGCTCAGCCGTTAAAGGCTAGGCTCACAACCAAAAATATAAGAGTTCGGTTCCCAGCACCCACGGCTGTCTCTCCAGCCAATTTAAAAAAAAAAAAAAAAAAAAAAAAAAAAAAAAAAAAAAAAGAAATATTACAAAATGGTTTGTTTTTTAGAGTTCTGCAGTGATTCTGTTATTGGAGTTTTGGTTTGGTTTTGTCTTTTGAGATAGGGTCTATGTATTATGTGGCTCTGCCTGTCCTAGATTCACTCTGTAGACCAGGCTGACCTCGAACTCACAGAGATCCACCTCCCCCCTCTGCCTCCCAAGTGCTAGGATTAAAGGTGTGTGGTACAATGCCTGTGCATTGGTTGTGATGTTTTAATTTTTTATCAAAGGAAGTGGAAGTTGGTAGTAAATTTTAGAAAGTGTGCCTTGGTGTAGAGATTGTGTTTTTCTAGATTTGTTTACTAGTATCAATCTTAACAGTCATTAAATTGGCCAGAAAACCAAAAGAAATTCAGTACTAATCGCAAATAATGCCTCTTTTGGCCTACCCTTTGTAAAAGGCCAATATTTAGACACTGCACTGCATTTTAAAGTCTAGATCTCCCCACTTTGTGGCCTTGTTAAGTGAACATGCTTGCTCCTCCTTAATGCTTCCTCCTCCTTAATGAGGATAATTTCCCCTTCCTCTAATTTAGGGTCAACTACAGGTTTGTCCGCCACCCCACCTGCCTCATTACCTGGCTCACTCACTAATGTGAAAGCCTTACAAAAATCTCCAGGACCTCAGCGGGAAAGGAAATCATCATCATCCTCAGAAGACAGAAATCGAATGGTAAGGCTAGTGTGATGTGTTTTTTCTTATAATCATAGCCAAATATAATATTTTTCTTTGTTTTTTTGTTCTGTTTTGTTTTTTGAGACAGGGTTAAAGGCATGTACGACCACTGCCTGGCCTGCCAAATATAATTTTACCATTTAGATATAAGAGGACTGTGTGATACAAAGTTCTTGTCAAAGTACATTTGAGTTGATGTTTTTTTTGTGTAAAGTATATTCACACAAAACTGATTTTTTGCTTCCATTTCTAATCAATTTTTTGTTTTGTGTTTTGAGACAGGGTTTCTCTGTGTAGCTTTGTGCCTTTCCTGGAACTCACTCTGTAGTCCAGGCTGGCCTCGAACTCAGAGATCCGCCTGGCTCTGCCTCCTGAGTGCTGGGATTAAAGGCATGTGCCACTACTGTCTGGCCTAATCAAATTTTTAAGAGGTCATTTTGAAAGGAAAATAATGTTCTGTTTCTAAAATAAGGAGAACGGGTATAAACAAGTATTCAGAAAGCATGAATAAGCATATGTGTTCTAAAAGCTGGTTCAGAATTCAATATCTACCAAATGACATTCTTCCATATTTAAAAATTAATTTTCTGCTACTTTTACCTTACCAAAGCAATTGGTATGTTAATTTTTTTTCTTTTTTGATGACCAAATCAGTTAAAATATGTAAGGAAATCTAGTACCAACAGTTACCATAACATATTAAGTTAAATTTTTAGGGATTTGAAGCCAAAACTAGCCACAAATATATAGTTGCTATCTAGCCTCTGTAGTCCTCCAAATAGTTAAAAAGCCATTTTATTTTGATTTTAATAATATCTATTTAATAATAACAATTACTACACATAATAAATTATTATTTTAATTTTTTAATTAGTATTTTATTATTTTGTGTATATGGGTGTTTAAATGTATGTATAAGGACAACATGTACATGCCCAGTGCTGAAGGAAGCCAGAAGAGTGCAGTGGATCCTCTAGGATTAGAGTTATGGATGATTGTGAGCTGCCATGTGGGTGCTAGGACTTGAACCCAGGTCCTCTAGAAGAATAGCTACTGTTCCTAATTTGTGAAATATCTTTCCAGCCACAGTTATTTCTGCTTTTAAGTAATTTTCCATTCTAATATTGACTCATCTTAAATTAGTTTTGTATTTTGAGTCACGATTGTAACTATTGCTTCCTCAACATGGTGGTGTTCTATTGTTTTCTTTCTTCTTTTCTTAGAAAGACCTTGCTCTCTTCCTAACTTCCTGTCAGGCAGCAATATATTTAGCATGAAATATGGTTTTTCTCTTTTGTTTGACTTGACTTGACTTTTGCACTGTATTTTTTTTTGAGAAAACACTTGGTAGACGAGATTCAAGTGATGATTGGGAGATTCCTGATGGACAGATTACAGTGGGACAAAGAATTGGATCTGGATCATTTGGAACTGTCTACAAGGGAAAGTGGCATGGTATGTATGTAATATGGTTGCATTGGCACAAGTAAGATACGTTTAAAAACTTTGGTTTTAAAAATTCAAGCCAAAGCTGGGTGTGATGGCACAAACCAGCCTGGTCTACAGAGCTAGTTCTAGGACAGCCAGGACTACACAGAGAAACCTGTCTGTGGGGTAGAGGGATGACAAGCCAGGCATTATGACACACACCTATATCCTAGCACTTAGGATGTAGAAGCATGAGCATTAGGAGTTCAAGGTCATCCTTAGCTATGGAGAAAGTTCAAGACCAACTTGAGTACTACAAGAGACTGTCTCAAAGACAAATATGAAGTCAAAATATTCACTTGTTTGCATCATTAAACTGTTCGATCAAATGCAGTAGTCCTCCAAAGGTTTCTAACAAAAATAATGGAACATAAAAACTGGCTTCACAGTAGCCAAGGTTGCTGTCAGTACTTTACAGTAGAGACTTGTAAAGATGAAGCTCATTAAGCTATCTAGTCCAAAAGGAAGTTCGTTTTCCTTTTAGAAGTATTCCTTTTTGATAATTTTATGGATATTATAAGTCACAAGTAAGCATAAAAAAATGTTCAGCCTCGGAGTTGGGAATTTAACTCAATTTAAGGCTCTGGGTTTGGTCCTGGAGAGGAGGGGTACAAAATGACAAAACATGTTCATCCTCACTAGTTTTCTAAGATTTACAAATTCAAAAGATAGAAACCACAACTCTCCTTCCAAATGAACAAAAAAAAAAAAATTAATTGATTACATGTAGATTGCAATTATAATCCTGCTTATTTCCCTCTTGCTAATGTGGAAATATGAAAATTTGGAAGACTGTACATTGAGCCTAAGCAAGTAATTGGACAGCAATGAACAGGTTGATACCTGGGAATGTATACTTCCCAGAGGTATGATAATAATGGAAAATTAAAGTAGACTTGAACACTCACTAGTAGAAGGTTTTGATTAACACATCGATATACCCATATATAGTTATATAAGAGTCAAAATTACATAATAGAACTACAGTGATATGGAAAGGTATCTAATATGTTAAGTTGTTTGAAGCAGCATATGTAATACCTTCATGTTAAAGATCTATATAAGGGCTGGAGAGTTGGCTCAGAGGTTAAGAGCACTGGCTGTTTTTGCAGAGGTCCTGAGTTTAATTCCCAGCAACTACATGATGGCTTACAACCATCTGTAATGTGTCCAAGTGCCCTCTTCTGGCCTGTAGTAAAGACATACATGCAGGCACAACACTGTATACATAATAAATAAATCTTTTTTTAAGATCTATAAAAAATATTAACAGTATAAAAATGCTATGTAAATTATCTCATAAGGTTAAGTAGCCTGTTCTTCTATGAATAATAAGAGAAACAGTTTCTTGTGAATCTTAACATGCCTTTTAGCTGTCGCAATGATGGATTTTATTTTCCTTAAGTCTAGACACGCCATGTAGAGTCATGTTATTTAAAAGGTGTACTGCACTGCTGTTTACATGGACATTTTGTGTGGGTGCTTTGAAGTGCCTTGCATCAGGGATTAGGATCAATTGAATTATTTTTTCATGGGGTTATGTAAAGCATGTAACTAGATACTGCTTTGGTATATAACTGTTGTAGCTTTACCATAGATTTACTTGAGTAGAGAAATACCTTTAAATTATGACACTCTGGAGAATGGGTGTGAGGATCTTCCGATACAGCCCAGTGCTTTTCATTGAACATGGCAAATGAGTAGTAAATGTTGATGTATCCTGCACATGACAGGATGGGGTTTTCTTCATTATAATATTGAGATTTTAAATTCTTATGAAAGTCTTGATAATTTTTATAATAAACATTAAGAATGGCTATGCTTAAGGAACAGGCTTTTCTGTAGAAAGACTTAATGGTATTCTTCATTGCTTTAAACCTGAGGACCGTTTACTTTATATTATATTTAACTTGTAGAGTAATACATGAGGAAAATCACAAAAACTTGAATATTTTATTTTAAAAAGATCTATATAAAAATATTAACATAAAAATGCTATGTGAATTCTCTCATAAGGTTATCATTTCATATGCATTCATTAGGTATTTATACTACATACACAGATAAACTTAGGATATATACATACATATATATACATACATGACAAGGGTTATTTCTGAGTGCCATAATTTTTTTTTAAGATTTATTTATTTATTATATATACAGCATGTATGACCAGAAGAGGGCACCAGACCTTATTACAGATAGTTGTGAGCCACCATGTGGTTGCTGGGAATTGAACTCAGGACCTCTGGAAGAGCAGTCGGTGCTCTTAACCTCTAAGCCATTTCTCCAGCCCCTGAGTGCCATAATTATGAGGAATTTTTTATTTATGCTTTTCTGAAACATTTAAGTAGTAAGCAGTATTAAGTGATATAGCTGATAGAATGAGTACTATATTACTTTGATAGTTAAGAAAAAGATAGATAGTGGTTTTATGTATATGTATACCTATATTATTTATAACTGTTCAGATAATTGAAATTCGCCAAGTGAATACATTTGTGATTAATAAGCATAACACTTATAGCCTTCTAGAAGGTTCCCACGTGCGCTCTTCATTCACTCTCCTTGCAAAGATAACTAACATGTTGACTTAAGTAGGATATAATGTGTAATCTTTTTGTGTGTGGCTCCTTTTTTTCAATATTGTAAGGTCCATCAATGTTGTCACTCATCTCTGAGTAGTATTCCATTGTGTGACTGTAACGCGATTTCTCCCATCTGCTGTATAATAAGCATTTGGATAGTTTCCAGTTTGGTGCTATTCTGAATGATGCTACAGTGCATATTTTTAGTATATGCCTTTTGAAGAACATATGTATGCTTTTTTTACTGGCTGTATGCCTAGCAGAGAATTATAGAACTACACCATATGCATGCTTACATTTTTATAGCTATCCCATCAATGCTGTCAATTGATTGTACCAGTTTACACATCTACTAACGTTGTGTAAGAGTTCATTTTAAGCCCGGCCATGGTGGGCACGCCTTTAATCCCAGCAGGAGGCAGAGGCAGGTGGATCTCTGTGAGTTTGAGGCCAGCCTGGTCTACAGAGAGAGTTCCAGGACAGGCAAGGCTACATAGACCCTGTGTTGAAATAACCCCCCCGAAAAAAAAAAAAGTTAAAGTATGATTATAATTTTAGTAATTTTCTAGTCAACATTGTAATAAGTCATAAGTTTTGGAGAAAAAATTTGCAAGTTGTTATTGTAAACTAAGCTCCATTGGACCCGTTGTCCGTAGTTTCAGCATTCATTTAGTAAATAACACCTCATTTAACATAGTCAAATAATTACAAAAATTCCCTGAGTACTTAATAGGCTAAACGAAAGTCCCAGTAGAAAAAAAAGTTGACTATATTTTAGCTTATATTTTGAAATAGTAGTATAAGAATATCACTGTTAGTTGCTTTGTGTGGGGTAGTAGTGGCACATGCCTTTTCAGAGGCAGGCTGATCTTGGTGAGTTCAAGGTCAGCCTGATCTACAGAAGAAGTTCCAGGATGACCAGAGCTGTTAAACAGAGAAACTCTGTCTCAAAAAACCTTTAAAAAGGCCGGGCGGTGGTGGCGCACGCCTTTAATCCCAGCACTCGGGAGGCAGAGCCAGGCGGATCTCTGTGAGTTCGAGGCCAGCCTGGGCTACCAAGTGAGTCCCAGGAAAGGCGCAAAGCTACACAGAGAAACCCTGTCTTGAAAAATCAAAAAAAAAAACCTTTAAAAAAAAAAAACAGGAAGAAGAAGGAAAGTACAGTTTAATAGGTGGTTAAATAAAACTGTGACAATTAGCAAAAACACCCAATAATATTTCATATTTTATAATTTGAAATTTTGGAATAACAATTTTCTTTCAGGCGATGTGGCAGTGAAAATGTTGAATGTGACAGCACCCACACCTCAACAGTTACAGGCCTTCAAAAATGAAGTAGGAGTACTCAGGTGAGCTTGTAGATTACTGCTTCCCAGTGAATTCACTTCAAGTAGAGAAACAATGTGTCTGTGTACAGTTCGGGTTGAATACTGTTTTCCTGATATGCAGTATCATTTAGTACTGTTTATAGAAGACATATTCCTAGACTGAATTAATGGAAAGAGAAAGTGTCTGATCGTGTATAATGATAGTTCCATTTAGGAAAATAATACTCTAAAAATTCTAAATGTGTCAAAACACATTTAAAATTGTATTAGTCCTGGGATAAGACTTATATAGGGAAGATTCTGGAGTTATAATTTTGTGTGAGAGAAATGCTCAACAAAACTAAGATTTCAATGCAGAGAAGGCTATGTATTCAAGAGGGTACATAGGTCCTCTTACATTGCAGAGAGCAGAACAAGGGAGCTAGTTGTTGAGGGTAGAGGAAAATAGTTTTGCTTTCACATAGAAAGACTTCCTAATATGTTTAGAACCACTTAAACAAAAGCAACCTCTACTTCCTCACTCAATGTATTTAAATATTATGTTTCTCAATAGATTTGTAGGTTGGACTAGATAATTATGGGTTAACCTTATTTTGTTTCTAGTACTTTTTACTGAGAGCATAGTATTGGTAGACTGATTTGGCTCTGTTTAAAGAATTGTTACTCATTGTCACATTTCTTTTTTACAGGAAAACACGACATGTGAATATCCTACTTTTCATGGGCTATTCAACAAAGCCACAACTGGCTATTGTTACCCAGTGGTGTGAGGGCTCCAGCCTGTATCACCATCTCCACATCATTGAGACCAAATTTGAGATGATCAAACTTATAGACATTGCTCGGCAGACTGCACAGGGCATGGAGTAAGTTCAGTTCTGTTAAATCTTCATACCTGACTAAAGGCCCTAATAATACCTCTTGTGGGATACATTTTAAGTTTCTGTGCAAGAATACTAACTAATAACTAGTACTAGCTTATTAAAAACATAATATTTCTCTCCAGGCGATGATGGCGCATGCCTTTAATCCCAGCACTTGGGAGGCAGAGGCAGGGGAATCTCTATGAGTTTGAGACCAGCCTGGTCTACAGAACGAGATCCAGGACAGGCACCAAAACTACACAGAGAAACCCTGTCTTGAAAAAAAAATTAATAATATTTCTCTAGTTCAGTTCTTTAAAGTACACAATGAGTGTAGTATTTGATGAGAACTTTACAGTTGCAAATGATGATTAGCACTCAGTGATTTATGAGAAAAGCAGGACCCCCCTCCAAAAGAAAAAAAAAGCCATTACTAGTTAATGAAAAATATGTGACTATTATCTGTGCTTTCAAATAATTTTCCCTTGCATGCTTGTATTTTCTGCTGCAAAGTAGTCAGTTATTAAAGTTTTAAATGAATATCTATATTCTGATCCTAGTTGAGGACTTGAAGTTGAAACATATATGTCTACTGAATTTTGCTTTATAACTCAAAAGATACATGTTGTAAGATTTATATAGGTTAAAATTAACTGAGGCCAGATATACTGGTGTACTCCTTTAATCCCAGCCCTCAAGAGACAGAGGCAGAGGCAGAGGCAGGCGATCTCTGTGAGTTCAAGGTCAGCCTGGTCTACAGAGTGAGTTTCAGGACAGCCAGGGCTACACAGAGAAACCCTGTCTCGAAGGAAAAAAAAAAAAAAGAACTGGCTCAAAAAGAATTTTTGCATAAAACTCTTTAAGTGGAACTAAAACAGTTGAAAGGTAAAAGTTAGGGCTGCAGATGTAGTTTAGTAGTAGAGCACTTAAGCACCAACCCTAGGGGAAATCCCTAGCACAAAACAAAAGAAAAAAAGAACATTTTAAAAGTAATTAGCTGAGGCCAGGCTTGGTGATACATGCCTTTAATCCCAGCATTGGAGAGGCAGAGGCAGAAGGATCTCTTTGAGTTCCAGAACTAACTAGAGAGACTCTGTCTCAAAAAAAAGCACTTAGCTGAAAACAATAAAATATAAACTTGAAAGCTCTATGAATAGATGAATAGTTTAAAAGTATGTCTTAAGTAGTATGCAAATTGATTCTGCGTGCATGTATTAGTATGTCATTTAATCTTTAAAATATTATAAAGTAGATACTTTAATTTTCCTTTTACAGCTTTTTGTTGGAGGGGTGGGGTTCTAGATAGGGTTTCTCTGTGTAACATCCCTAGCTGTCTTGGAACTCGCTCTATAGACCAGGCTGGCCTCAAACTCACAGAGATCTGCCTGCCCCTGCCTCCAGAGTGTTGGGATTAAAGATGTGATCCACCACTGCCAGCAGAAACAGGCTTTTAAATAATTTCTATAAGTAACCTGTTAGGTCTCATATTTAGCAAAGTAATTTTAACTTAAGATTTCAGGAAAAAAAAAAAAGGTTTCAGACTTTCAGACTAGTTTTCCCATAACCACTTATGCAACCCTTACATTATAAAATTGGAACAAAAGAGTAAAAGTGAATATGTCTTAACACCTACAACTCTTCCCTCAAGATCAGTTACAGGAAATAAGTATGAAGACAGATCTCCAAACCATATCTGATTCCTCAACTTTTTCACTTTCCCTCATTCAAAACTAGGCAGTAACTTACAACAAGCCCGTGTCTAACCAAAATGCTTTATTACTCATAGTGTCTTAGTCACTGTTCTTCTGCTGTGAAGAGACAACTCTTATAAAAGAAAGCATTTAACTAGGGCATTCTTACAGTTCGCAAGACTTGGTCTGATATTCAATAACATCCTTAACTTCTCTACTAGCAAAACAAGCTCAGTCCTTCAACAAAGCAAGAAGTTTAATCTATTCAAATCTAAAAGAGTGTATTTAGGGCCGGGTGGTGGCGCACGCCTTTAATCCCAGCACTCGGGAGGCAGAGCCAGGCGGATCTCTGTGAGTTCGAGGCCAGCCTGGGCTACCAAGTGAGTCCAGGAAAGGCGCAAAGCTACACAGAGAAACCCTGTCTCAAAAACCAAAAAAAAAAAGAAGAAGAAGAAGAGTGTATTTTAAAAAAAGAATTTTTTTTTTTCTGGTTTTTTGAGACAGGGTTTCTCTGTGTAGCTTTGGAGCCTGTCCTGGGACTCACTTTGTAGACCAGGCTGGCCTCGAACTCACACAGATCCACCTCCCTCTGCCTCTGCCTCCTTAGTGCTGGGATTAAAGGTGTATGTCACCACCACTTGGCCAGAGTGTACTTTTTATTACCAGTTTGAAATTAATGAAAAAAAAAAAAAAAACAGTACCTTTTTCCATTTCTTTTTTTTCCTTCCAATTGAGATGGTAATTTGCATCTGCTCAAATGTACCAATATATTCTAGTTTCTAAAGTCTTTGACAGATTAAAAAACTCTTAGTAAAATTACTAGTTAGGTTTTAGGTTAAAGTGACAGATTTTTTTTTTTCTGTCTCTTCAATCCCATTAAAACTACAGTAAGCAGAGCCAGGAGGATCTCTGTGAGTTCGAGGCCAGCCTGGGCTACCAAGTGAGTCCCAGGAAAGGCGCAAAGCTACACAGAGAAACCCTGTCTCGAAAAACCAAAAAAAAAAGAAAAAAAAAAAAAAAAAAAACTACAGTAAGGTAGCCAGGCAGTAGTAGCACACGCCTTTAATCCCAGCACTCAGGAGGCACAGCCAGGCCTGGTCTCCAAAGCGAGTTCCAGGAAAGGCACAAAGCTATACAGAGAAACCCTGTCTCGAAAAACAAAAAACAAAACAAAAAAAAAAAAAAAAAAAAAAACTACAGTAAGGAAATATTTTCATAAAATCTAAACTAAAAAGGCAGACAGAGAAAGAAGACAGTAGTCACATTTTTGAAAGTTGGAAAGCAAGTGGAGAACTGATGATGGGCTTTAGAAGAAAGCAAAAAGACTAAATCATTAATTGCCAATGAAAAGCATCATGTTTACATCACAGAACGTTCAAAAGTATACAGAAATTGGTTTCAGAAATTGTCGGTTCCTGCACTGGGGAAGCTATTTTGTGAATCCCTCTCCTAGCCAGTGCCACTGAGCAACTGGCAGAAAGACTCGGAAACGCCCATCTCTGGCTGGGGAATTCTGCTGTGTCTAGGACTTGGACATCTTTCCAAAACAGTGGGACTGGGTGGCTGGGTACTTACCAGATGATGGTCAACTGTGCTGCCCAGTGCACACAGTTTTGTGGGGAGGAGGGCAGTGTTAGGAATTAGACCTAGGGCTAATCCCTAGAACAAGTGTTCTGCCTGTTCTCTCTTTGATTCCCAGATATTAGTAGCCAAACCTGACTCTTCCTACAAGTCCTAAAAGCCTTCTCTAGGAAATCTCACCAGACCAGGAGGAAAGAGTGTCACTGTACAATTGACAAACAATAAATCAGACAATTTACTAGTCTCCCATTTAGTCTGAATAAGACAAATTGTCTCTCAGTCACCAGACATTAGAGAAGAAGTCTGATAGAAATGAAAGGTCAAAACATACCAGGGTGGGGTGCACTGGGAAAACCAGATCCATGAAAGGCGAGGTTACCACTCTCACCAAGAGAAAAGTGTATTCGTTTCCTAGGGGAGATTAAGAAACAAAAAGACTATTTCATTAAAAAGATGCTTTCTGCTGGGCGGTGGTGAGGCTTACCTTTAATCTCAGCACTCAGGAGGCAGAGCCAGGTTAATCTCTGTGAGTTCAAGGCCAGCCTCAGAGTGAGTTCCAGGAAAGGCTCCAAAAGCTACACAGAGAAACCTTGTCTCAAAAAGCAAAACAAAACAAAAACAAGATGCTTTCTAAAAAAAATTTGTAGCCAGGCATGGTGGCATGTGTCTATGACCCCAACACTTGGGAGACAGGCAGGAGGATTGTCTAGTCTACACAGCATGTTCCAGGCCAGTCAAAGCAATGTTCTGCCTAAAAATCATTACCATTGAATATCAAAATGTTTAAGTGTTGCTAATGTAGTACATTGGAAATTGTATCCTTTTCATTTATTTTAACCTTTTTAAATGTTAATTTAAAAATTCACAAGGAGTTATATAATTTGTTAGAATTCATTTGAGTTGTCTTCAGCAAAAGAAGTTTAAACCTACCGGGCAGTGGTGGCACATGCCTTTAATCCCAGCACTTGGGAGGCAAAGACAGGCAGATCTCTGTGAGTTCAAGGCCAGCCTGGTCTACAGAGTAAGTGCCAGGACTATGCAGTGAAACCTTGTCTCAAAAAACAAAACAAAAAAAAAAATTTTAAACTATTATACAATTTTGCTGATTGTAATGGCATACATAGCCTGTAACCCCTGGCACTTGGGAGCTGGAGGCAGGAAGTTCAGAGTCCAAACCAGCTGTAATATGTGAGAACTTGCCCAAAACAGCAACAACAGGCTATCTGGTTCAATATTAGTTTGTCTGTTGTTATATTGCATAGTTCAGAAAAGGAGATGCTAAGATAATTTTTTAACAAACTGAGTTGCATAAATTTATATAAGTAGTTCAAACAATACCAGTTTGTATAAGTAACTATTCCCCCTATTCTGTCATCAACCCACTAAAGTATCTATCATATTGGGTATTTGGAGTTTTGTTTTTGCTTTTTTGAAATAGGGTTTTACTATGTAGCCCTGGCTGGCTTGGAATTCACTGTGTAGACCAGATAGGCTCAAACTTACAAATTCCTCCTGCCTCTCTGCTTCACTAGAATGGGGATTAAAGGCATGCAATACAACATACACGGCCCATATTTTGATTTGTTTAAGTGTTGTATATATATATTCAGTTTTTTTTTTTTTTTGGTTTTTCGAGACAGAGTTTCTCTGTGTGGCTTTGTGCCTTTCCTGGAGCTCACTTGGTAGCCCAGGCTGGCCTTGAACTCACAGAGATCCGCCTGCCTCTGCCTCCCAAGTGCTGGGATTAAAGGCGTGCGCCACCACGCCCGGCTATATATTCAGTTTTACAGTGTGAAAAAAAATCAATTTAAGATCAGTTCTGTACCCCTCCAGCTATTTCTTTTCATTTGTACTTAAGACTCTTTTTTTTTTTTTTTTTTTTTTTTTTTGGTTTTTCGAGACAGGGTTTCTCTGCATAGCTTTGCGCCTTTCCTGGAGCTCACTTGGTAGCCCAGGCTGGCCTCGAACTCACAGAGATCCGCCTGGCTCTGCCTCCCGAGTGCTGGGATTAAAGGCGTGCGCCACCACCGCCCAGCTGTACTTAAGACTCTTATATCAACTGTCTGCTCAACATGTCCGCTTGATTGTCTAATGAGATCTCGAGTTTATATATCTAAAACTCAGCTGCTGATCTCTCTAACCTGTCTTCAGCACTGTGCTTGCAGCTGCTTATCTCAGACATTATACAGTATTCCTTGAGTCCTCTCTTTTTTTTTCCCACCACAAACCAATCTGTTACCAACATTGTATCTGGGTTTTGATACTGTGTTATGAGACAGGGTTTCTCTGTATAGTCCTGGCTGTCCTGGGACTCACTCTGTAGACCAGGGTGTGCACCACCACACCCAGCACTCAGTGGGTCTATTTTTAAAGAATACCCAGAGCCTTATAACTTCTTGTCACTTATTTAGGTCATCTTCCTATTCAAGCTCCCATCAGCATACCTGAATTATCTATCTCCCAGCTTCCACACTTGAGTACCTCAATTTAGTTTCAACACAGCAGCATATTTGGCCCTGTTAAAACAGATAGGGTTGGGGCTAGGGAGATGGCTCAGTTGTTAAGAGCACTGGTTGCTTTTCCAGAGGTCCTGAGTCCAATTCCCAGCAACTACATGGTGGCTCACAACCATCTATAATGAAATCTGGTGCTCTCTTCTGGCTTGCAGGCATGCATGCAAACAGAATAGTGTATACATAATAAATAAATAAATCTTAAAAAAAAAAAAAAAGCTAGATTGTGCCGGGCGGTGGTGGTGCACCTTTAATCCCAGAACTGGGAGGCAGAGGCAGGTAGAACTCTGTGTGTTCGAGGCCAGCCTGGGCTACAGAGTGAGTTCCAGGAAAGGCGCAAAGCTACACAGAGAAACCCTGTCTCAGGGAAAGAAAAAAAAAAAAAGCTAGAGTGTAGCTGCATGATAGTGGTTCATGCCTTTAATGCCAGCACTTGGGAGGCAGAGCCAGGCCTGGTCTACAAAGTGAGTTCCAGGACAGCCATGGCTACACAGTGAAACCCTATCTTGAAAAACCAAAAAAAAAAAAAAAAAGGAAAGAAAGAAAGAAAGAAAAAAAAAGAGAAAGTTAAGTTAGATTATAAAATGTTCCTGGGGTAATTAACACAAATGGAGTTTAAACCCAAATCTGAGTGCTCAGAACCTCTCCTTCTCCCGTGTCCCTTCAGTCATTTCACTTCTACTCTTTAGTTTTCTTCTCTGCATGGATAGAATTGCTGTCCCTTCGCCTGCCTCACAAAGAAGCATAAAGTCTGGTTATACAACCAGACTATATAAAAAAATATTCTGAGAATGTCAAGATATCTCACGTGTATAAAAGGTAGTAATAATCCTCCGTTTTCTTGTAAAAATGTGTCGTTTTTACTTGTACATTTAGGTCCTTGGTCCACTTGAGATGACTGTGTCTGAAGTAGCAGTTGAGGCTCTTTTCTTTTCCCTATGTGCATTCCTCCCAGTTGTCCAGCAGTCCTTGTTGAACAGACCATCCTTTCCTCCATTTAGTTACTTTGTTTTTGTAAGTAAGTGTTATGCCTCTGCTTTTAGGTTTCAGCTTGTAGGTGTTTGATACGGGTTATAAAAATGAAACAATAGTATGCTTTTTGCTTTCCCACCAATACTATGAAATTCTTTGTTTATTTACATATCCATTCTGTTCAGGCCAGTCTTCTACTTAGTAGAAGTGATTCAAGTATTTTCTAAAGGAAATACATACTTACTACCTTCTCTACTGCATGTCCCAACTAGGAAATGAAAGAAATCCAAAAGTATCATATTGGCGTATTACAAGACCCAGTATCACTAAGTTCTTAATTCTTCCCAAGGTGATCTCTCGCTGCAACACGATGCATGCTAGGCACAATAGGAGCAGACATGAGTTTAGAAATTGGCAGACTGATCTGGCCATTTATATGGAATTGCAGTGGCTAAATATTTATAGTCCAGATACTTAAAGGCAGTTGTGGTGTAGTACACACTTAGAATCACAGACCTGGGCAGTGTGGTGCCCACCTTTAATACCAGCACTCGGGAGGCAGAGGCAGGTGGATCTCTGTGAGTTCAAGGCCAGCCTGGACTACAGATTGAGTTCCAGGAAAGGCGTAAAGCTACACAGAGAAACCCTGTCTCGAAAAACCAAAAATAATAATAATAATAATAATAATAATCACAGACCTTCAGAAGTGAAATTGGGGTCAGTAGGTCAAGGTCTTCTGTGGTTATATAATGAGTTCAAAGCCAGCCTGAGCTACCTGATTCTCTATTTCAGGAAGGAATTTTAAAAGATAGAAATGAGAAAACAAATGATTTGGGGGGAAGAAGAAATAGACAATTTGTGGGGAAAATAACAAAATTGGACTTTAGTGGGAGATTTCAAATATTACTATAAGACTATAGTAATCAAGACAGTGTGGTATTTGTATATATATATATATATATATATATATATATATATATATATATATATAATTGTGGAATAGGAAGCTTAGATATAGATCCAATATACATATTTTCATTTGATTTTTTTTTTTTTAACCAAGGTGTTGATGCAATTCATGAAGACAGTTCTTCAACAAATGTTCCTATAACCGGGAGACATTCATATAGAAAAACTAAACCATTATCTGTTAGATGGCACAAAACAAACATTTATTTGAAGTAGGTCAAAGACAAAATCTAATATTTCAAGTAACAACAGAGAAAACCCTTGTAGTATAAAGATAAGCAGTGATTTCTTACAACACAAAGGTAAAGGAAAGAAAGAAATGGCTTGAAATACATCAAAACTTAAAATTAGTTTTCCTCCAGAGACAGTATTATGAAAATGAAAATATGTCTGGACATATATCACTCATTAGTAGGGCACTACCTAGCCTGTGTGAGACCCTCTGTTCAGTATGGCAGAAGAAGATAGATGAACAAAAGAAAATGAAGACAAATTACAGTCTTGGAGAAAATGTTTGAAAATATATCTGATAAAAAGTCTTCAAAGCGGCTGGAGAGATGGCTCAGAGGTTAAGAGCACTGACAGCTCTTCAATAGGTTCTGAGTTCAATTCCCAGCAACCACATGGTGGCTCACAACTATCTATAATGAGATCTGGTGCCCTCTTCTGTCGTTCAGGAATATATGCAGACTGTATATGTAATAAGTGAATCTTAAAAATAAATAAAATAAATCTTTTTTTTAAAAGTCTTCAAGGTGCATAAAGAACTGTTAAATTCAATAATGAAGCATAGGGACTGGAGAGATGGCCCAACACTTAAGAGCACTGGCTGTTCTTCCAGAGGACTCAGGTTTAGTTCTAAGCACCAATATCCAGCTGTTAACTCTAGTCCAGGGTATCGGAATCCCTCTTCTGGCTTCCGCAGACACCAGGCATGCATGTGGTGTGCAGACATCCTTGCAGGCAAAACACCTATACACAAGACTACCCTGACATGATGTCACCACTGTCACATCTGTCGGTTGAGACAGCTGCCAATCTCCAGAGAGCTAGGATGTCAGAGGAGAGAGTCTCCTTTCCTGCTTGAAGTCTGAGGATCATTTGTGGAATTATGCACAGTTCAGGAAAGACCGCTTTAAAATCACCTATCTTATTTGCCAGGTCTGAAGTTTTAGTAATAATTAAAAAATACAAGAAACTAACAAACTTAGATGAGCCACTAAGACCTTTCCCAAATAGACTAATTGATTAAACTGGTTTGTCAACCAGGTGATTTTTAGTATTTTAATTTCTGGAAAGCATTTGATTGGTGTCTTTCATGGTATTCTTGAAGAAATGAAACACAAGCAGCTAAATTTAATTGGTGTTAAAACTAGACGGATGATTGTGTACCTGAGGATCGCAAGCTAGAAGATTTCTGACTTCATTCCTTTGAAAATGATGAGCCTTTTGACATCTTATCTTTATTATTTGTAGTGTGTATAGGTACTTTGTCTTCATGTATATATGTAAGTGTAATGCATGTGTACAGTGCCCACAGGGGCCGGAGAGGGTGTTGGATCCTCTGGAACTAGAGCCACAGATGCTTATGAGCCTCCAGATGGGTGCTGGGAATCAAATCCAAGTCCTCTGAAAGATAAGCCAGTGCTTTTAACCACTGAACCCTCTCTTCAGCCCCTAGGATGAGCCTTCCTAAAAGTAACTGAGGGCTGGAGAGATGGCTCAGAGGTTAAGAGCACTGGCTGCTCTTCCAGAGGTCCTGAGTTCAATTCCCAGCAACCACATGGTGACTCACAACCATCAATAGTGAGATCTGGTGCCCTCTTCTGATACACAGGCATGCCGTATACAAAATAAATAAATTAATTTAAAAAAAAAAAACTTCAAAAGTAACTGAGAGCCAAGTCTGGCAACTCATTCCTGTATTCTCAGCACTAAGAATATTGAGACAGGAGAATCACCACGGGTTTGAGATCAACCTGAACTACATACTAAGTTCCTGGCCAGCCTGGGCTAATGGGTGAGACCCATTAAAAAAATAAAAATAAAAAAGGAGCTAACATAGAAGTTACTAGAATTCTGATCTTTAAAGCTTTACTTTTAACACCTAGCATGATAGTGCACATCTGTAATCTCAGCACTCCAGAGATGAGGCAGGAGAATTGTTTTAAAAGTTCAAGGCCAGCTTAGGAAGCAAAATCATGACTCAGAATATAAGTAAAAACCGTCAGGTGAAATTTGTTTGGTTTGGGAATCGGATTTGTTTTGGATTAAGATTTGTTTTGGATGTTTTTGTTGTTGCTGCTGTGTGTTTTGAAACTGTTTTCATACTGTACCACAGACTGAACCATATGTATGTATGTATATATGTATGTATGTATGTACGTATGTATGTATATATACGTATACACACATACACATACACACACACACACACACACACACACACACACACACACAAGAGCGCCTGCCTAGGTTGGCCGTGAAGTTAGAGTGATCTTACTTCCTCAGCCTTTCAAGTGCTGGGATTACAGAGACATGAACCACCATGTTAACTGAAAATGAAATCTAGTAAGCTAAAAATTTAAACCATATCTAAAAACAAAATCCTTCTAACTACGAAGAAGAGAATATACACATATGGGATCAAGGAAGTATTTTTATAAAAGTAATTCAAGAAAAATTATCGTAGGGTTGTAATTAATATAGTCTTATAGGATTCCTAGAATTAGTAGGCTCTTGATTATAAATTCTATGCCCACCACAAGGGAGATAAAGATGAGAATCTCAACCTAATTTGTGTTGGTCAGATCAAGTCTGAAGCATATTAATTTGGTGCATCATCTTATGCTCTTCAAAGAATGTTGGAAAGGTCAGTCTTGTGTAAGATTTTGAAAGATGTAGAACAAAGACAGAATGTATCAAGTGCTTTTGTAGCTGTATGAGTAGATTCTGTCAACACACACTTTTAGCCAAGCAAAGAAACTGGCAAAAGAATCCTGCCAAGAGAGTATGGTACTTAAATGATAGCATGTTTGTTCCTTCCTGGTGCTGCAAACAACACACACACACACACACACACACACACACACACACACACACACACACAATTGTAATGCTCTCCTAACATATTAAAAAAGTAGAAAGTTTTCACCAAGATTGTTCAGTGGGTAAAGGCATGTGCTGCCAAGCCTGACCTGAGTTCAATGCTCAGTACCAACATAGTGGAAGAAGAGAACTGACGCCCATAAGCTGACCTCTGACCTCCATACATACAATGGTGGGCACACATACACAAACACTAAATTAAATAAATGTTTTAGAAGGTAGGAAGGAAATCCATTGTAATTATCCTAAATAATTGATACACTTCTGTATCGTGTCAGATTATAGCTTATTTAGTATGGTTCCCTTTCTTACTCCAGCCAACTATGTACTTATTGATATCTTCCATTATAATTAGTTCAAGCTTAGTAAACTATGTTTTAGAGGTAATTTGTGTAGAATTATTTAGTGCAGTAATTACATTGAAATATTGTATGGTGTAGATTTTGAGTGTGATACTCACCCCATTTTTCTAGCTGGGCAAATAGAGTTTCTTTTCCTTCCAGCCTTCCATTATACAGAGGTGTTCTACTCTTTTGCAACTTTGTTTACAGAAAGAAAATACTAGGTTAAAATTAGGAAAGCAGTTTGTACTATAAAGAATTACGCAATCAACCTGAAGAAGCTGTTATAACTTTGGGCTCTGCTAGGTTTACCCTAGCTAGCTAGCTTTTAGTAACCAGGATGTCACTAGTTAGCAATCTTGACTAATATCTACTGAGTTCCTGGCCCTAAATTTCTTCTCTTCAACCCTTCAGTTAAATTTTATATACTTTACTCTTGCTGTGATTCCTTCAATCAGATTTCTGGAACTGATCAATGCTATCCATCAGGGACACCTTTTCCTTTCCTTCTCTTCATCATGTCTCCATATTTTTTGTATGAAACTCCCATTATCATTGGGGTTGTTGGGACCTATGACCCCTCAACCCCTCCATGACAGGATGCTGGGATGGATCAAGTCCCATGCAGATGATGTGCAGATAATCAGCCAGGCCGCGCCCTGAGGTCAGTGTCCACACCAGTCTCTAGACTGTCCATTCTTTTTGCCCTTTCTTGGTGGAGAGGCCAGCAATGTCTGTCCTGTTCATGGTTGAACACCAGCAGTCATTCTCAGCACTTTGACCAGTTGAGTCTCAGTTAGTCACCACTGGTCACTACATGGTGATCAAAGCAGACAGTGACAGTCCTCTTTGGCCATAAGCAATTATTCAGAAAAACAATTGAATGAGTACATCATGTCCATTTAGACATTTAACAACAGCAATAGCTTCTTGATTAGAAGGCCGATGCTTTTGCTAGGCATAGTGGCTTGAGTCTGTAATTCCAGCCCTTGGAAAGTGGAGGCAAAATTGCTGTGAGTTCAAGGCCAACTTGAAGTGAAGAGTAAAACCCTGCCTCAAAAGGGGGGAATGTATTGGCTTCCATATTTTTTTAAGTCGTTCACTCCATACCAGCACTCTCATTACCCTACCTCCCTTTTTTTCCTCATTTATTCAAAATCTTGCCATTCTAAATAGCTCTTTCCTGGGATGAGTTTATCTTCACCTGTTCTTATCTTTCTCTGCCATTGCAAAAGTTATAAAATAGGGCTAGCAAGATGGCAATTAAGAGTACTTTGCTGCTCCTCCAGAGAACCCTGGTTCAGTTCCCAAAACCCACATTGGGCAGCTCATAACTGCCTGTAAGTATAGTGCCAGGGAATCCAGCACCCTCTTTTGGCCTCACAGGCACCTGCACAGGTGTGGCTGGCAGACAGAAATACATACATACATATAAATAAGAAAATAAACCTTTAAGTGTTTAAAGCAGATGAAATCTATAACTGACCTCTTCATTTCTTTTGCTATAAGAGTAGTGATAATGATGTAGCAGAAGCCTAGAGCCAGAGTCATGACAAGATCATTTTAGTTTGTAATAGTGTTGTGAAGAAGATAGCATGAAGTGAAAGAGGAATGGAGGAAAAGGGGTTACTTTGGATAAAGTAATTTAAAATGAAATTTTTGTTCAAAAAATAGTTCCAAATCTTGATGTCTGTCTGGGAAAATGAGGACATTTAATAAACATAAGAAGGTACAAACAGCTGGGCGGTGGTGGCGCACGCCTTTAATCCCAGCACTCAGGAGGCAGAGGCAGGGGGATCTCTGTGAGTTCGAAGCCAGCCTGGGCTACAGAGTGAGTTCCAGGAAAGGAGCAAAGCTACACAGAGAAATCCTGTCGGCAAGGGGGGGGGGGGGTGTTGTTGGTGTGTGTGTGTGTGTGTGTGTGTGTGTGTGTGTGTGTGCGCAAACAGTCTGAACTATTTATAAATCTGTTTTTAATAGTGCTCATGGTACGACTTTGATTTTATATTCTGATTTTAAGTCAGAACTTACTTAATGTGGTCACTGTTAGGTTTCAGAAGTCCTTTATATCTGTTTTCTCCGGTAATAAGACAGATAACTTGCATCTATTGTGGTTGATTTGACAGGCATGTATTCAATGCTTCCCACCTGCCAGTTCCTGTTCTATGCATTGGAAATAAATAGAAATCTAAAACTAAAGTAGTTTTTAAGGATAATTTAGGATAACTAAGGATAAGTGACCTATCATTGACTTTAAAATAATATGTTGGTGGGCATCGTGGCGCAAGCCTTTAGTCTCAGCACTTGGGAGGCAGAGGCAGCAGATCTCTGTGAGTTCAAGGCCAGACTGGTCTATGTAGTGAGTTCCAGGACTACATAGTGAGACCCTGTCTCTAAAAGGCAATAGTAATAATAATAGCAACAACAACAATATGATGTGGTTATTATGAAAAAATTTCCTCCTTACTGGCATTAATGTTTTACAAATATATCATGCCTCCTTTAAAATTAATTGTCTTTACCAAACTTTCCTAGTCTAGTGGAATTTGCATTCTAAATGGAAAGCAAGCATAGGCACATGAAAAACAAAGCAAAACAAAGATCAAGCTGTTGGATTACTTACTACCTAAGTGAACAGTGAAAGATCACTTTCCATTGGGTTCTTTGTTAGAAAATAAGAATGTTCATCTTAGAGTATGAAGAGGTGGAAAAATAGAATGGTGCTAAGTTGGGGACAAGTACAGAAGGGAAACATTGAAAGAGATGGGATTAAATATCAAGGACATGGATAAGTAGGCTTGACTGAGTGAAAGGTTTGTATTTGTAACTAGTGAAAGATAAAGCAGTCCTCATATGCACCAGGATTTGGGCTGTATATAATAATGGTATGTTTTTATAATCCTCAATTTACCATCATTATTATGTAAAGAGGTTATCACAATATAGCAATTTCAGTTGTATCATTATTCTAAGTCTTTACATCCCTAAATATGTTCTGTAGATTTTGAGGCCAGAGTCCTACTCAGAGTCTTACTCAGGTTAAATGATGTTTTGTTTTTCAGTTACTTACACGCCAAGTCAATCATCCACAGAGACCTCAAGAGTAATAGTATCCTTCCTGAAACTGGTCTGCGAAGTCTGAAAGCATCCTGACTTTTTCTTCTGCATTTTGTCTTCATGTTATGTAAAAACAGTTCCATGCTAAGTGTAATATGCTGTAAAGAAAATGAGTCAGTTTGCATGAGAGTATAGTAGAGCAGAATTCAACCTGATCACATTTCTGTATGACTGGGCCCTGTAGGAAAAGTCTTTATTACAGTAGAGCTTTTTATCTTGCTTGCTTTCATTTTATGTGCCCTAGAAAGTAAATATTTTATGGCTACTGCTTTAATTCATCTAATATTGCTGAGCAGTAACTGAGATATGAAACTGAAGGTTCAAAATTATGTGACAGTGACATGAGGAAAACAATTTTTCTTTTTTTTCTCTGAGTCCAGACAGATCCTTTCTGATATCATTCTTATTCTAATAAAGAACCTGTGTAGGTTTCCCAGATGTGTTAAAGGATATCTGGACCAACTCAAATTAGAAAGTTTCCACATATCCCATAGGCTTAGAAAAATACCTTAGCTGGGCGGTGGTGGCGCACGCCTTTAATCCCAGCACTCGGGAGGCAGAGCCAGGCGGATCTCTGTGAGTTCGAGGCCAGCCTGGTCTACAGAGTGAGTTCCAGGAAAGGGGCAAAGCTACACAGAGAAACCCTGTCTCGAAAAACCAAGCCAAACAAACAAAAAATAAACACCTTAACCTTATGCTCACATATTTCTAGCCCAAGAAATCTTAAAAGCAGGTCATAAAAGCCGAAGAGAATTAATTCTTGTTTAAAGAATGTTTGTTGACTTTAGGGGGAAATATGAATTACTATATTTTAAAAAGAAAATCTTACTACAGAGTTAAAGAAACTAGCACCTTTACCTGAAATCATCAAAACACTTTCTCTAGTATGAAAATGAGATCTATTTTTTTTTTTCCTTTACTTACTACACCTCAGATATATTTCTTCATGAAGACCTCACGGTAAAAATAGGTGATTTTGGTCTAGCCACAGTGAAATCTCGATGGAGTGGGTCCCATCAGTTTGAACAGTTGTCTGGATCTATCTTGTGGATGGTAAGAATTGAGGCTATTTCTCAATTGATCACATTCTTTAATCCTAAACTAGTGACTAGTTAGCAGAAAGTCACTGAAGGTCTTCACTACAGTATTTTTACAGTTCCACTACTCACAAGAATCAGTATAGAAGCCAGGCATAGTGGCGCACGCCTTTAATCCTAGCCCTCGGAAGGCAGAGGCAGTTGGTATCTGTGAGTTTGAGGCCAGTCTGGTGTACACAGTTCCAGGATAGCCAAAACTACCTAGTGAAACTTTGTCTCAAAAAACAAAAACAAACAAAAGAATCAATATTCTTATTTTTTATGTAGTCTTTAACTTTTTTCTTGTCTTTAAAAAAATTACTGCAAAATTAGTGTCAGTATATTTCAGACATAATACATATATGTTATAAAATGTTTAAATGTTATTGAAAATACTTGGTAGGATTTGGTGGTGCATGCCTTTAGTCCCAGTGCTCAGGAGGTAGAGGCAGGTGGATCTCTGTGAGTTCCAGGCTAGCCAGAGTTAGGTGAGACCCTGTCTAAAAATAAAAATTTTTTAAAAAGAAAGAAAACAACAACTTTATGTTCAAATGGTCTGTATACCCTGCTCTTTTTTTTTTTTTTTTTTTTTTTTTTTTTTTTTTTTTAAGGTTTGCAGTTGAAGACATGTCTTAAGAGACGTATTCTTTCTTAACAGAAAGGCTGTTTCACACTTGTATTTGAGCCTATATTGGAAATAGACCTTCTTCACACTAGAAAGAACTTTATAATTATGGGGCAGTTGGAAGAGGAAAGACAAAAGAAAAAGACGGGGATATTTTTAGTGAGCTTTGTGCTGTCTGCTAAAGTCTGTCTCTCCTTGTTTCTGCTTTGTAGAAAGAGGTTCTAACAGTTGGGGTCCCAGTTAGTGCAGCAGGCTGTTGAAGAGTCATTTCAAGGAACACTGCTGTGAACCCACAGTGGTTCCTGTGACCTTTCCAAAGGTCTTTCCTTTGTGAAACCACTTTTTCCTCCTTTCCAGCAATCCAAATGACACACTGCAGCTGACTGAATGTAGGAGCACATAGGCGATTCCAGCTGACTGCTGTTACGCCAGACCCATGAGAGAGCGTTGTCGCTCTCCTGTCACTCAACTTTGTTTTTTGAAAATAGAGTTAGTTTTCATTGAAAGCAGGTATTCTCTGCTAATATCTCCCAATTGATTTAATATTTAAGTGAATTAGTAAATAATTTAATAGTCAGTTGAGTTTTTAATATCTTAAATATTCCCAGAGGTGGTCCACACAGACAAACATTCTATAGGATCTTTGATAATATTTGAATAAAAGCAATCCTGAGTCCAAAGAATTTTGAAATATAAGCTCTAAGTGGAATACAGGTGTTCTAAACATTTTTGTGTAGTTTTAATCTTTAAGCAAATTAATCTGCTCTAATATTTTTGGGTCAACTTATTAGAAACAGAAAAATCAGGAGAGCTTTCAAAGCCGTATTTGCCTAAATTCCCAGAACACTATGTAGCAGTCTCCTCCAAAGCCGTGGCCTGAGTTTGTCTAGTCGGCCCAGGGTTCAGTTGAGTGTGCTTTCTTGGGTGAGTGATGAAGACAGCGCAAGTGGCCGAGTGGAAGAGGCAGGAGAGCTGTGCTCTGGCCACTAACTTCCTTGAGTCTTTTCATTGGAAATGTGAGGTCAGAGTAGTCATGACAAGATCCTTTCTTAGATTCCGTATTACAGTTAGCTAAGTTTCTTTTTAAAATTCCTTGATATATATTTAACTTTTAATTTATTAGAAGAGACTATTTGATGGTTGTATTCTGGCTTTCAGGCACCTTTAAGGCACATACTTCTAACAAAGATGGCAGTGTGTCCCAAGAGGATGGAGAAGGGGCTTTTTGCTTCTGAAATTATAGAAGCAAAAATTTAAAACAGATCACTCACATACTTCAACAGTGTATTTATTTTAACAATACAAGAGTTGGTCTAGGTCCAGTCTCTAGGTTTGTTCGTTTTCAAAAGCCCTAGTTTATATAGTTAGTAGAATATTATAAAGTTGTTTATATTTGTGATTACTTTTTTGTTGATAACCCTGGATCAGTGAGTTCATCTTTTATTCTACCTTGCTGAATTTTAAAAGACCAAGATTAGTCAGCAGTGCACTTCATTGTTGAATAAAATCTTTCCAATTGGTATCTGCCTTCAGAAAAAAATGTGACAAGCTGGAGAGATTGCTCAGTCATTAAGAGCTCTTTCTGGCTGTTCTTTCAGATGACTTCAGTTTAATTCCAGCACCCACATGGCAACTCACACCTGTCTGTAAACTCCAGTTCAAGGGCATCTGATGCCTTCTTCTGACCTCCACAGTGCACAGACAGACATATACAGGCAGAACACTCATGCACATGACAATTAAATAGGCTGGGTGTGGTGGCATGCACCTGTAATCCCAGAGGCAGAGGGATCTCTGTGAGTTCCACAGCTAGAGCTACATAGTGAAACCCTGTCTCAAAATAAATAAATAAGTAAATAATTTGGGGGTGTGTAGAATATCCACAGCCTGAAATAATAATTTGGTCATAAACCAGGTTATGTGGTCCTCTGAATTATTTACAGTAGTCTTTTATTTATATCTTAGAAGAGAGAAATTTATATAAAAATTTTTGTAAATTAAAAAATTGAAGATTATCACACATTTCTTCTAAATAGATGACATTCAACTTTTCATCAAGTCATCTACCAGCAGTGAAAGAAAACTAGATTTTAAAAGACAGTTCTCAATTGATCTCAACTCTGCCCGCCAAAAAGACTATTTTGTTTGTTTTATCTCACTTGTGTGGG